>NC_091150.1:4085498-4385498 GCF_040958095.1 Procambarus clarkii | reverse complement strand
AATAATATCTTGTTGAAATAATAACCTGCAGTAATTTCTCATATATAACAAACAGATTGATTTTAAAATCTTATATTACTTTTGCTTCTGGTCGCTTCTAACTCTTGTTGTAATCACAGGTCTGAGCTGATTTTATGTTTCGTCCTTTCGTTTTTGTTACTAAATTTATTGCGTGTTTTGGGAAATTAGATTAAAACGTTGACTAGAGATAAAAAGGAAGAACGAACATTTCACCAAGTATGGGGCTCGACCTGAGGACAGTCCGGGCACTGGCGGCGGGCCCTGCACACTCACCACGACTCTTCCTAATTAATAGTGATTGATTGATAATGATTAAGCCACCCAAGAGGTGGCACCGGTATGACTAGCTCGTAAATGGTAGATTTTTTTTTATTAAATGTATTCTGTGTGCTGAGGTCGCATTTAAATAGTCAGGATGCTATCGCGGGGCAGGATACTGTTTGACAGTATTTATGAGGGAATCCAGCTGCTGCTAGTTAATAGTCCACAACCTAGTATTTTATACACCACCTCAGGTGACCTGCCTGAATACCCTATTGTATTAACCTTCAGAGAAAACCGCTGAAATAACCAGCTGTAATAATTTACCGTATTGGTCTTTCTTAATAACTTGTAGTAGCCACCCCATTGTAACCTGTTACAATATTATGCTGAAATAACCAGTTGTAATAACCAGCCTGCTGCTTTTACTCACCATAATAAACTTCCGTATATTCCTATCCTAATAACCCACAAAATAAGCCTTGCAGTGATAACATTCCACTCTGGGGAAGATAACTCATAAGAACACACACGAAAAAGAAGACAAAACCTTTATCATAAAAGCCAGTACTCTTGGGCCTGTGGCCGGTCGTCATCAGTCCATAATAACAGAGGAGTTAAGGAAACTGCAGAAGGCCTACTGGAGCATGTAATGCCACTCTTATTTATATACAATCACGCTCATTCACATGCGTGTTTACGCCTGAAACTATCAAGTTATCCCCACGTCTATTATGATAACAGGTAATCTGGTCCATAAACATGTAACCCTGTTTCTAAACCAGTATTTACCGAGTTCTTCTAAAATCTATACTTATCAAGTTTATATACATCGTTTATTAATTATTTTTGTTAATATATATATATATATATATATATATATATATATATATATATATATATATATATATATATATATATATATATATATATATATATATATATATATATATATATATATATATATATATAAACAATCTTTGGACAACACCCACCAGTGGGACTCGAACCCAGAAAGCACAACTACCTTCCAGTAGCTGGCATAACTAGTATGCTTTAACCCACTACGCCATCAGACCTTACAAAAGAAGTAGATAGTTCGAGATATATATATCTCAAACATCTCTACCTCCCGAAGGCACCAGATGAGTGAGGGGTCAGTCTGCAATTTTCGTCAAGCCACTGTCAATGTGAGAGAACTCGTGTCCAGCTTATAAGCCTATACTTGCATAAACCACAAGTGAAGATAAACAATCTTTGGACAACACCCACCAGTGGGACTCGAACCCAGAAAGCACAACTACCTTCCAGTAGCTGGCATAACTAGTATGCTTTAACCCACTACGCCATCAGACCTTACAAAAGAAGTAGATAGTTCGAGATATATATATCTCAAACATCTCTACCTCCCGAAGGCACCAGATGAGTGAGGGGTCAGTCTGCAATTTTCGTCAAGCCACTGTCAATGTGAGAGAACTCGTGTCCAGCTTATAAGCCTATACTTGCATAAACCACAAGTGAAGATAAACAATCTTTGGACAACACCCACCAGTGGGACTCGAACCCAGAAAGCACAACTACCTTCCAGTAGCTGGCATAACTAGTATGCTTTAACCCACTACGCCATCAGACCTTACAAAAGAAGTAGATAGTTCGAGATATATATATCTCAAACATCTCTACCTCCCGAAGGCACCAGATGAGTGAGGGGTCAGTCTGCAATTTTCGTCAAGCCACTGTCAATGTGAGAGAACTCGTGTCCAGCTTATAAGCCTATACTTGCATAAACCACAAGTGAAGATAAACAATCTTTGGACAACACCCACCAGTGGGACTCGAACCCAGAAAGCACAACTACCTTCCAGTAGCTGGCATAACTAGTATGCTTTAACCCACTACGCCATCAGACCTTACAAAAGAAGTAGATAGTTCGAGATATATATATCTCAAACATCTCTACCTCCCGAAGGCACCAGATGAGTGAGGGGTCAGTCTGCAATTTTCGTCAAGCCACTGTCAATGTGAGAGAACTCGTGTCCAGCTTATAAGCCTATACTTGCATAAACCACAAGTGAAGATAAACAATCTTTGGACAACACCCACCAGTGGGACTCGAACCCAGAAAGCACAACTACCTTCCAGTAGCTGGCATAACTAGTATGCTTTAACCCACTACGCCATCAGACCTTACAAAAGAAGTAGATAGTTCGAGATATATATATCTCAAACATCTCTACCTCCCGAAGGCACCAGATGAGTGAGGGGTCAGTCTGCAATTTTCGTCAAGCCACTGTCAATGTGAGAGAACTCGTGTCCAGCTTATAAGCCTATACTTGCATAAACCACAAGTGAAGATAAACAATCTTTGGACAACACCCACCAGTGGGACTCGAACCCAGAAAGCACAACTACCTTCCAGTAGCTGGCATAACTAGTATGCTTTAACCCACTACGCCATCAGACCTTACAAAAGAAGTAGATAGTTCGAGATATATATATCTCAAACATCTCTACCTCCCGAAGGCACCAGATGAGTGAGGGGTCAGTCTGCAATTTTCGTCAAGCCACTGTCAATGTGAGAGAACTCGTGTCCAGCTTATAAGCCTATACTTGCATAAACCACAAGTGAAGATAAACAATCTTTGGACAACACCCACCAGTGGGACTCGAACCCAGAAAGCACAACTACCTTCCAGTAGCTGGCATAACTAGTATGCTTTAACCCACTACGCCATCAGACCTTACAAAAGAAGTAGATAGTTCGAGATATATATATCTCAAACATCTCTACCTCCCGAAGGCACCAGATGAGTGAGGGGTCAGTCTGCAATTTTCGTCAAGCCACTGTCAATGTGAGAGAACTCGTGTCCAGCTTATAAGCCTATACTTGCATAAACCACAAGTGAAGATAAACAATCTTTGGACAACACCCACCAGTGGGACTCGAACCCAGAAAGCACAACTACCTTCCAGTAGCTGGCATAACTAGTATGCTTTAACCCACTACGCCATCAGACCTTACAAAAGAAGTAGATAGTTCGAGATATATATATCTCAAACATCTCTACCTCCCGAAGGCACCAGATGAGTGAGGGGTCAGTCTGCAATTTTCGTCAAGCCACTGTCAATGTGAGAGAACTCGTGTCCAGCTTATAAGCCTATACTTGCATAAACCACAAGTGAAGATAAACAATCTTTGGACAACACCCACCAGTGGGACTCGAACCCAGAAAGCACAACTACCTTCCAGTAGCTGGCATAACTAGTATGCTTTAACCCACTACGCCATCAGACCTTACAAAAGAAGTAGATAGTTCGAGATATATATATCTCAAACATCTCTACCTCCCGAAGGCACCAGATGAGTGAGGGGTCAGTCTGCAATTTTCGTCAAGCCACTGTCAATGTGAGAGAACTCGTGTCCAGCTTATAAGCCTATACTTGCATAAACCACAAGTGAAGATAAACAATCTTTGGACAACACCCACCAGTGGGACTCGAACCCAGAAAGCACAACTACCTTCCAGTAGCTGGCATAACTAGTATGCTTTAACCCACTGCGCCATCAGACCTTACAAAAGAAGTAGATAGTTCGAGATATATATATCTCAAACATCTCTACCTCCCGAAGGCACCAGATGAGTGAGGGGTCAGTCTGCAATTTTCGTCAAGCCACTGTCAATGTGAGAGAACTCGTGTCCAGCTTATAAGCCTATACTTGCATAAACCACAAGTGAAGATAAACAATCTTTGGACAACACCCACCAGTGGGACTCGAACCCAGAAAGCACAACTACCTTCCAGTAGCTGGCATAACTAGTATGCTTTAACCCACTACGCCATCAGACCTTACAAAAGAAGTAGATAGTTCGAGATATATATATCTCAAACATCTCTACCTCCCGAAGGCACCAGATGAGTGAGGGGTCAGTCTGCAATTTTCGTCAAGCCACTGTCAATGTGAGAGAACTCGTGTCCAGCTTATAAGCCTATACTTGCATAAACCACAAGTGAAGATAAACAATCTTTGGACAACACCCACCAGTGGGACTCGAACCCAGAAAGCACAACTACCTTCCAGTAGCTGGCATAACTAGTATGCTTTAACCCACTACGCCATCAGACCTTACAAAAGAAGTAGATAGTTCGAGATATATATATCTCAAACATCTCTACCTCCCGAAGGCACCAGATGAGTGAGGGGTCAGTCTGCAATTTTCGTCAAGCCACTGTCAATGTGAGAGAACTCGTGTCCAGCTTATAAGCCTATACTTGCATAAACCACAAGTGAAGATAAACAATCTTTGGACAACACCCACCAGTGGGACTCGAACCCAGAAAGCACAACTACCTTCCAGTAGCTGGCATAACTAGTATGCTTTAACCCACTACGCCATCAGACCTTACAAAAGAAGTAGATAGTTCGAGATATATATATCTCAAACATCTCTACCTCCCGAAGGCACCAGATGAGTGAGGGGTCAGTCTGCAATTTTCGTCAAGCCACTGTCAATGTGAGAGAACTCGTGTCCAGCTTATAAGCCTATACTTGCATAAACCACAAGTGAAGATAAACAATCTTTGGACAACACCCACCAGTGGGACTCGAACCCAGAAAGCACAACTACCTTCCAGTAGCTGGCATAACTAGTATGCTTTAACCCACTACGCCATCAGACCTTACAAAAGAAGTAGATAGTTCGAGATATATATATCTCAAACATCTCTACCTCCCGAAGGCACCAGATGAGTGAGGGGTCAGTCTGCAATTTTCGTCAAGCCACTGTCAATGTGAGAGAACTCGTGTCCAGCTTATAAGCCTATACTTGCATAAACCACAAGTGAAGATAAACAATCTTTGGACAACACCCACCAGTGGGACTCGAACCCAGAAAGCACAACTACCTTCCAGTAGCTGGCATAACTAGTATGCTTTAACCCACTACGCCATCAGACCTTACAAAAGAAGTAGATAGTTCGAGATATATATATCTCAAACATCTCTACCTCCCGAAGGCACCAGATGAGTGAGGGGTCAGTCTGCAATTTTCGTCAAGCCACTGTCAATGTGAGAGAACTCGTGTCCAGCTTATAAGCCTATACTTGCATAAACCACAAGTGAAGATAAACAATCTTTGGACAACACCCACCAGTGGGACTCGAACCCAGAAAGCACAACTACCTTCCAGTAGC
This sequence comes from Procambarus clarkii, assembly GCF_040958095.1. Classification (NCBI taxonomy): domain Eukaryota; kingdom Metazoa; phylum Arthropoda; class Malacostraca; order Decapoda; family Cambaridae; genus Procambarus; species Procambarus clarkii. Next base: position 4,380,023 of record NC_091150.1, on the reverse strand, counting down.
TGGCATAACTAGTATGCTTTAACCCACTACGCCATCAGACCTTACAAAAGAAGTAGATAGTTCGAGATATATATATCTCAAACATCTCTACCTCCCGAAGGCACCAGATGAGTGAGGGGTCAGTCTGCAATTTTCGTCAAGCCACTGTCAATGTGAGAGAACTCGTGTCCAGCTTATAAGCCTATACTTGCATAAACCACAAGTGAAGATAAACAATCTTTGGACAACACCCACCAGTGGGACTCGAACCCAGAAAGCACAACTACCTTCCAGTAGCTGGCATAACTAGTATGCTTTAACCCACTACGCCATCAGACCTTACAAAAGAAGTAGATAGTTCGAGATATATATATCTCAAACATCTCTACCTCCCGAAGGCACCAGATGAGTGAGGGGTCAGTCTGCAATTTTCGTCAAGCCACTGTCAATGTGAGAGAACTCGTGTCCAGCTTATAAGCCTATACTTGCTTATAAGCTGGACACGAGTTCACATTGACAGTGGCTTGACGAAAATTGCAGACTGACCCCTCACTCATCTGGTGCCTTCGGGAGGTAGAGATGTTTGAGATATATATATCTCGAACTATCTACTTCTTTTGTAAGGTCTGATGGCGTAGTGGGTTAAAGCATACTAGTTATGCCAGCTACTGGAAGGTAGTTGTGCTTTCTGGGTTCGAGTCCCACTGGTGGGTGTTGTCCAAAGATTGTTTATCTTCACTTGTGGTTTATGCAAGTATAGGCTTATAAGCTGGACACGAGTTCTCTCACATTGACAGTGGCTTGACGAAAATTGCAGACTGACCCCTCACTCATCTGGTGCCTTCGGGAGGTAGAGATGTTTGAGATATATATATCTCGAACTATCTACTTCTTTTGTAAGGTCTGATGGCGTAGTGGGTTAAAGCATACTAGTTATGCCAGCTACTGGAAGGTAGTTGTGCTTTCTGGGTTCGAGTCCCACTGGTGGGTGTTGTCCAAAGATTGTTTATCTTCACTTGTGGTTTATGCAAGTATAGGCTTATAAGCTGGACACGAGTTCTCTCACATTGACAGTGGCTTGACGAAAATTGCAGACTGACCCCTCACTCATCTGGTGCCTTCGGGAGGTAGAGATGTTTGAGATATATATATCTCGAACTATCTACTTCTTTTGTAAGGTCTGATGGCGTAGTGGGTTAAAGCATACTAGTTATGCCAGCTACTGGAAGGTAGTTGTGCTTTCTGGGTTCGAGTCCCACTGGTGGGTGTTGTCCAAAGATTGTTTATCTTCACTTGTGGTTTATGCAAGTATAGGCTTATAAGCTGGACACGAGTTCTCTCACATTGACAGTGGCTTGACGAAAATTGCAGACTGACCCCTCACTCATCTGGTGCCTTCGGGAGGTAGAGATGTTTGAGATATATATATCTCGAACTATCTACTTCTTTTGTAAGGTCTGATGGCGTAGTGGGTTAAAGCATACTAGTTATGCCAGCTACTGGAAGGTAGTTGTGCTTTCTGGGTTCGAGTCCCACTGGTGGGTGTTGTCCAAAGATTGTTTATCTTCACTTGTGGTTTATGCAAGTATAGGCTTATAAGCTGGACACGAGTTCTCTCACATTGACAGTGGCTTGACGAAAATTGCAGACTGACCCCTCACTCATCTGGTGCCTTCGGGAGGTAGAGATGTTTGAGATATATATATCTCGAACTATCTACTTCTTTTGTAAGGTCTGATGGCGTAGTGGGTTAAAGCATACTAGTTATGCCAGCTACTGGAAGGTAGTTGTGCTTTCTGGGTTCGAGTCCCACTGGTGGGTGTTGTCCAAAGATTGTTTATCTTCACTTGTGGTTTATGCAAGTATAGGCTTATAAGCTGGACACGAGTTCTCTCACATTGACAGTGGCTTGACGAAAATTGCAGACTGACCCCTCACTCATCTGGTGCCTTCGGGAGGTAGAGATGTTTGAGATATATATATCTCGAACTATCTACTTCTTTTGTAAGGTCTGATGGCGTAGTGGGTTAAAGCATACTAGTTATGCCAGCTACTGGAAGGTAGTTGTGCTTTCTGGGTTCGAGTCCCACTGGTGGGTGTTGTCCAAAGATTGTTTATCTTCACTTGTGGTTTATGCAAGTATAGGCTTATAAGCTGGACACGAGTTCTCTCACATTGACAGTGGCTTGACGAAAATTGCAGACTGACCCCTCACTCATCTGGTGCCTTCGGGAGGTAGAGATGTTTGAGATATATATATCTCGAACTATCTACTTCTTTTGTAAGGTCTGATGGCGTAGTGGGTTAAAGCATACTAGTTATGCCAGCTACTGGAAGGTAGTTGTGCTTTCTGGGTTCGAGTCCCACTGGTGGGTGTTGTCCAAAGATTGTTTATCTTCACTTGTGGTTTATGCAAGTATAGGCTTATAAGCTGGACACGAGTTCTCTCACATTGACAGTGGCTTGACGAAAATTGCAGACTGACCCCTCACTCATCTGGTGCCTTCGGGAGGTAGAGATGTTTGAGATATATATATCTCGAACTATCTACTTCTTTTGTAAGGTCTGATGGCGTAGTGGGTTAAAGCATACTAGTTATGCCAGCTACTGGAAGGTAGTTGTGCTTTCTGGGTTCGAGTCCCACTGGTGGGTGTTGTCCAAAGATTGTTTATCTTCACTTGTGGTTTATGCAAGTATAGGCTTATAAGCTGGACACGAGTTCTCTCACATTGACAGTGGCTTGACGAAAATTGCAGACTGACCCCTCACTCATCTGGTGCCTTTGGGAGGTAGAGATGTTTGAGATATATATATCTCGAACTATCTACTTCTTTTGTAAGGTCTGATGGCGTAGTGGGTTAAAGCATACTAGTTATGCCAGCTACTGGAAGGTAGTTGTGCTTTCTGGGTTCGAGTCCCACTGGTGGGTGTTGTCCAAAGATTGTTTATCTTCACTTGTGGTTTATGCAAGTATAGGCTTATAAGCTGGACACGAGTTCTCTCACATTGACAGTGGCTTGACGAAAATTGCAGACTGACCCCTCACTCATCTGGTGCCTTCGGGAGGTAGAGATGTTTGAGATATATATATCTCGAACTATCTACTTCTTTTGTAAGGTCTGATGGCGTAGTGGGTTAAAGCATACTAGTTATGCCAGCTACTGGAAGGTAGTTGTGCTTTCTGGGTTCGAGTCCCACTGGTGGGTGTTGTCCAAAGATTGTTTATCTTCACTTGTGGTTTATGCAAGTATAGGCTTATATATATATATATATATATATATATATATAAACATTAACAAAATAATTAATAAACGATATACTTGATAAGTATAGATTTTAGAAGAACTCGGTAAATACTGGTTTAGAAACAGGGTTACATGTTTATGGACTGCTGTGATACAAGGACAGGCAGTCTATCCAGGGCAGCCAAGGTCGCTCTACACCAGTCTGCTTTACAGAAGTAGAGAGCCGCCGCCGGAAAAGCACTGCGAAGTGTTCTACTATCTGCCAGTGAAGTGGCAGTGACGGGATTCGCCATACCCGGGGCTGGCTAATAGAAGAGACGAGTGACTAAGGTGCTGAAGAGGAGAGTAACCAGCGAGTTGCACGAAGCTCCTGCCTAGGACTCGCTACCCTAGTATTTGCACGTGAAGTGGCCCAGCAGCGCGAAGCTGATGGTATCTGCCAGCACCAGGCTGGACAGTGATTGTGGGCCTTCACGAGGAAGCACTTAGTGAGACTGTGGTTTGGCTGGCCCGTAGCCAGGGTAGACTCATTGTTGTTTCCCGGTACCTGCTGAGGGGTAGTACCACGAATGAGGAAACACAGTACAAGACTGCATCGATTGAGCATCGCCGAGTGTTTAGTGTCTTCTGAGACATTGGTGTACATATAGTGTAGTAATACTTCCTTTTAAGAATTATATATATGGTGATTGGAAAGTAATTATATATTGATGAAGTGATGAACTGTTGTATTTAATGTACCTCCCCATTTGTTTTACTTGCGTTACTGAGCTCACCCCTTGAAAGCCACTACTAACTTGGGGCCGGATACCTGAACTTCAATTCCACCAGAAAAATTCCACCAGAACCCGGTTGCGTCCCATTGTGGCCGTAACAGTCGTAATGAAGCCTAATAAGAGGAACATAAAACTGAAGAATAACATTAGTTGTTTTATTGCTAAAGCTTCTTGAAATACATCTCAGAATCCTGGACCCGGATTCATCAAGCAGTTAGACAAGCACTTACAAACCTGTACATCTTTTCTCAACTTTTGGTGGGTTCGTTTAAAATTATTAATCAGTTTTTGAGCTCGGAAGCACCTGTAGGCTTATTATATCAATAAAAACAGTTACAAGGTACGTTTTCATGTTTGTAAACAGTTTAATTAATATAAACAGAGCCGCCAAAGACAGAGAAAAGATGAAAAAGTTCATAAGTACTTTCGTAACTGCTTGTTTAATACCGCCCCTGCGTCATCCCAACATTTATGCACCGGTTTCTGGGATTCAGATCCCCCACTAATTATGACTCTTAACTTAAAAATTTATGCAATGCATCTTCATATTTCTACACTAATTAGCGGATATCTTGTAACTATAGTCATTACCAAGCCGCAGAACCCTACATTTTTCAGCATTAAACATCTGCCAATACTTCGTCCATTTTTTAAACCTATCCTGACCACCTTGAAGCGATTTTTAAGCTTTTGCTTCAAAATTTCTCTACCTATTTTCGTACCTTCAGCTAATTTTCATATATTGCTTTTCAATTGTATATAAACCGTTCATATCTAAATGGTAAATAAACCTCGGGTACTCAACTTAAAATAGTTTTCTCACTCAACTAAAATTATACTGACTATTTACTTTGAAAATAGCCAGTCCATACTCGACTTGTGATAACTTTCCCCCTCTTATGGCTCCTGTTTAGTTCTTGAAATGGAGATTGTTGTTCATTGCTCACTGATGGAGATGTGTTGCTCTTTGAGGCCAGAAGTTGCTATGTTAGTAAGGGATATCAGTTTCCTTAGCCATAGTGTGGACCTGGAGGCGGACATCTTATCTCTGAAGGATGTTGATGGGATGAAAATTGTCAGAATTGTTAAAATTTAAATCTGTCATACCTGTTGCTAGGATTTCAAATGCCTGCATTGGATTGCAGGATAAGTGCTGCGAAGAATAGATTGCTCAGTCTCCAGGTAGGGCAACGACAGAATATTTAGAAATAAACATTATGTTTGTAGGGGATTCTCAGGTAAGGGATTTGGGCTGGAAATTTTGTGTTTGAGATAGAGCAAACAGGTTAAAAGTTGCTAATCACGAGATAAAATTTGGGATAGTGCTAATGATATGAACATTTTACAGCTTTTAATGGAAACAAACCTACTATTTGTATCTTGCGGTGTTAGAAATGAAGAATGAATTGTCACCCAAAACACATATACTGACTAATAACATGAGTATTTTAATTTCCTTATAACGAAATTGTTTTTGGCTCCAGTGTGATCCCATCTTTAGCATTACATCTAAAAACTGCTCTCTCCCATCCTCGTCTAATCTGTGTGAAATAATTTGAACCCCTTAAATTAATATTTAGCTAAAAGTTCCCTGTTTTCTACATTCAACCTCGTTTCGGCAAGTGCAATAATATGTAATGCTTACGACTCCTCCAGTTTCTATATTTCACCTTCAGGGCGTACTCCTTCCCACAAAAACACTTCAATACCTCTATGAATAATAATATAACCCAGACGATTCCCTCCAATCACCGTATCCAAAGAATTTTTTTCTAAAACAAAAGTACATTACAAGGAAAGCATTACAACATAAAGGCACCGAAGCACCAAAAGAAAAACGTTACACCAGCACACACCACTCAATAACATAACACCAAGTGACATTCAGGCAACACAGAACAATAACATACAAATGTCACACCAAAAAGCTGAACACATGTGAACACAGAATTAAAAACACAGTGGACAGTTGTTATAGAGCAACACAGTAAGTTTCATAGCCTGCGACGCATCGAGCGGGACCCCGGAGGCCGTTACCACAGGGAGGGGTGCAGCATGAGGAGTTCGAGCGCCAGGGGACGTACAAGGGTAGCCACAGAGTACTGATAGCCACACGGTTCTTCACTCTAGGGGGAATCACAGCGAATGCACACACGCCAGTGCCCCTACCACCAGCATAGGAGCAGAGGCCTTCCAGTGCACAATTTTCGTGACGACCACCACGAGGTCACGATCACTAGGGGCAACCTCCCAAGGAGGGGAGGCACCAACTTTAGGCGCCGGAGGCAGCACAGGCGCTCCCCCCCCCTCCCCCCCACCATCACATCGTCATACTCTGCAGCCCACCTATAAGGTGCCGACACACTCCTAGCCCTCCGGGAACGCTTGGATAGAGGCCTCTGATCATATGGACTGTCGCTCACAGCAGGAGGCACCCTAGTAAAGCCCACGGCCGGCCGCAATTCACTGGGCAACACACGATCCGGAATAACACCAGCCTCACCCACATGGGGTACAGGCCCACACCCCACAGGTGACACAGGAGCTGGAGCGGAGGCGAAGGAGCCGGCGGAGGCGAGGAAGCCGACGGCAGGGGGTTCCGCACCCCACACCACCCCGACACCCACACCACCAACTGCACTTATTGGAGCGGCACCCATCACCGCGTCCGTCTTCTCACAAGGGGTACCACCCACAACCGAGACATTCTCACGCTCGGGCAAGGGAGGAAAATCCGCTTCATGCTACGGGCTCACCATAGCCCGTGCTACTTAGAACGTTTTGTTCTAAATAACGAATCTCTAACAACAACAACAACGCTCATGGAACACATTAATTCGATTATACAACCGAGTGTCGTAGGCAGCAGTCAAATGTCCAACTTGGCGACATTTAAAACACGTCCGAGTCTGCCCACGGTAGGAGAAGCAGACCGTAAAGTCAGCAAGCGCGACAGAAGAAGGCACATTCCCATGAAGAACAATCTTAGCCGTTCTGTAGCTATTACTTAGCCTTTTGACGACCCCAGTTGTGTATCTACAGACACGAGTAAAGTCCACACCCCCATACCTGGCAAGAGCCTGGCAGAGTAGATTCTCAGACATTTAAAACGGCACATTCTTAATAGACACGTATGTGTACTCCACACTCAAATTTGTCACAGTCACAGAGCCGAGACCATTGCTCAGCCCGACCACCTTGTCCTCATACTGGTCGAGAAACCTCCCTAACAAGCCACTCTCGGCGAACTTCACAACCACTCTGTCCTCACGAATAACCTGTAGACCGACGAGATCTTACACTTTCACACCTATAACTGCAAACAGAGTGTTACTGACGACGCCGATATCCACCCGACAGCTAAATGTCAGCCCAGCAGAGTCCTTCCTGCTCAGTGGCGGCACGTAAGTCCCCATACTGAGATTGAAAAACAGTCACCTTGCAATGGCAAACATCCTCCCGACAGGGCAACCAACTATCGTCCAAGCTACTACAAATACAAAGAGGTGTCGCTGCTGACGTACCTTGTGTCCCGTGTTTCTGCTGAGGGGCTCCTGGGGCCGTGACGATCTGCAATCATTGGGGAGGCCTGTGCCCCCTGTCACCAGGCTGGCCTCCATTGGCATGGAGTTCTCTGGGATTGCTTCCTACCATGCTGTAGAGGTTGCGATGATTGATATGCTACGTGTCCCAGTGGAGTCTGTGTGTGGTGTGCAGCTGTTTACCGGACGGCGGGCGATTTTCAAGTTTGGCTCGCTGGCGATTTATCAAGATCTCGTCACGCGCTATGATGGGCGCTCCTTCGATCTTCCTGGAGATGGTGGATCTGTGACCCTCTCAGACCGTTGTGGAGCCACGACGTATGTGGCTGTGTATGGGATGCTTTTTGAGTTCCCTGAGGATCTCTTACGTCGGTACTTTGGCCGGTTTGGACGGGTCCTACATGCGAGGAGGAATGCCGTCTCTACTGGAAGATGGAAAGGGTCCCCGTGTGGGGCCTGCACTCTTGCCATGCGCCTCTGGGATCCTGTACCATCCTCCATCATGCTGTTGGGGTTCCCGATTGGTGTTTTTCACGCTGGACAACCTCGGACATGTTTCAGTTGCGGCCTACCCGGTCACCTGGCCGCAGGGTGTGAGGAGCGCCGGGTCACCCCTGTTAACCTCTTCCAGGAGAATTTTCCCCCGTTGTCGACCCCGGACCGTCTCCACATGCTGGACCGTGTGTTGATTCCCTGCCAGTTTCTGCCCCGGTGTTGAGTGGTGGTGTGGATGTTGACGGGGGGTCTGGGGTAGCCCTGCCCCCGCCACCGGCTTCCAAGCTTCCGACGTCCCTGCCCTGTCTCAGCTGCCCCTGCCGCCCTGTCTCAGCTGCCCCTGCCGCCCTGTCTCAGCTGCCCCTGCCTGCTCCGTCCCTGCATGCCATATCTCCTGTCCCTTTGGATGTCAGCGGCGAGACGTCTCCTGCGGTGTGTGGTCCGTTGCCCCCGGCCGTGGAGGCTGTGGTTCTCAGGGTCCAGGCTTTGAAGGCGCGTCCGTTGGAAAGTTCTGATGTGTTACGGAATGATGAGGGTGACAGCTCGGACGACCGGCAGCCTGTCTCCAAGCGCTCGAGGCGGGTCCCAAGTACGTCTCTCCTTTGTGGTGCGCCTTGGGTGGAGGCGCACCACTACGTTGATCCGGCGTCTCCCACTGAGGTTGGTGGTGCTGTGGGGGACTCTGTGCTACCTCCTGAGTCGCCCTCTACACCTACTGCTGTTGGCTCCCCACGGTGGGAGGTTGCTCCTGCCGAGTGGAACCTCGTCGTGGTCTTAAGGAAGGATGTGCATCAGGGTGCCTCAGCTCCTGTGCCCGGTGGCGGGGGTCCTGATGCGTCTGGCCTCTGCAGGTCCCCCCAGTGTGCAGCCCTGTGAGAAGCCTCGTGCGCAGGCCAGTACGAATTCCCTGTGCGGCGCCCGGTGCGGATTCCAGTACGAAACCCCTTAGTGTAGAACTCTCCCCTGTGATCGCTGCCGACGAGAGCATGGTCTCTCGGTCGCAGTGTTTGGGCCCCACTTGGGATGATAGGGTACGCTCTGTGGCACTATGTGTGTTTGTCTATGTGTTAGGTTTTGCCCTGTTGGGCTGTGTACTCTCTGGTGTGTGTTCCATATGCATTTTTTTGGTTGTGCTGTGCTGTTTGTGTCCTGTGTGTGTTTTGTGTTCTGTTGCTTATGTGGTTTCTGAGGCTGTTGGGTGTGTGTGTGTGTTTGTCGGTTCCTGCGTATTCCGGTGCTTGTTTTATTTTGTTTTATATGTGGGTGTCATTTCTTGTGTTATTTCCCGGTCCCTGCGTGTTCCGGTTATGAATTCATGTCTGTCTTTCCAATTTGTCCTGCTTGTGTGGCTCCTCAGGCTAGCTTGTGTACCTAGATTTGTAATTGTTTAGTTCCATATGGTTCTGTATTTTTATTTCATGTTTCCTGTTGTATGCTTATTTGTTTTTCGGTTTTGTGTATCTTTTTTCTGTTGTTCTCATGTTTTGTTTTATGCTTTAAGGTTCACTGCTTGTGCGGTTTGCCTGCCTGTTTTTATGTGTATTTAATGTGCTTTAACAATAAAAAGAAAAAAAAATCAATCGTCCAATGTAAACACCAGCAGAGAAACCAGGGGAACGTCCGTCCCGGCTGGTGGTTGCCACCACCATCCAAAGAATTAGCAAAAGCAACAACTCCAGCCCTAAGTAAATGAACTCATAGTACTCTTTCCAGAAAAGTGTTCCCAGTTATCAATAGAGTGTTACATTTTTTGGACACTAATTGCCACGTCGACAATTCATTAAATTTGCGAAAAACAGTCAATAATTTCCATGTCCTCGTGTTGGCTGAATGCTAGTAGTATAATCCGTGCCAGATAGGCGCACTTAACAAACAATGGGGAGTACTTATCAGACAATGGAAATCAGAGGCGGGGAGCCAGATAGGCCCACTTATCAGACAAAGGAATCAGAGGCGGGGTGACAGATAGACCCACCTCAAATTGTAGTCTACGGTGCGTCCCCGCCATATTTCACTTACACTGGGTATCTCAGTTTAAACACTACGTCATTATATAGGACTAATTAAGGATATATATATTCGAACAAGTCTGAATGGCCCCTCCAGGACTATGTGCATATATGTCCGGACCTATATAGGATATATATATACTCAAAATAAAAGTGGGTGAAAAGAAATAACACTTGTTTTATACAATATATTAACAAAAGTACATAGTGGCTTAAACGTAGTCGTAATCTAATTCCCCCCCATAATATTGTCTAACTAGACCCCTCCTCTGTGCCCACAGGTCTGTTGTGGGGTCTTCCTTCCCCTCCTGGGGTGATGATGACGATGAGTCATCATCCAGAGGGAGAAAGAGGTGTTGTGGTTCTTCTTCCTCTCCTAGGGGGCTACTGTCGTCATAGCGTTCACTCTCACTGGAAGGGTGTCGCCCTTCCTCACCGTGTGGCTCGATGACGTCATCACTTTCACTTCCAGCGGTCACCCCTTGGGTTGAGGTGGATGGGTGGGGGTCAGGTGGTATGTCTGGATGGCCAAAGCCTAGGCTTTTGTATTTATTTAGGTAATAGCGTTTATCATCAAATCCACTTAAACCTCTCTTAGTATTATGGGTGGTGACCATTTGCCCTCCTAAATTCCTAATTTGGTAGTATTGGAAAGTATTTACTACTGCATTACTGAGAAGGGTTTCTTTAAAATGTCTATGAGTTAAAGATCTTTGCACAGCGCAGGGAATACCCTTAGCGGTAATGGAATTTGAATTGCTGTGCAACAGCAAACTATACATTTTGGGCTTGAGAGCTACAACTTCAAGGATGTGTCTATCTGAAACCTCTGACTTTAAAAGACCTAAAACACCCTTTTTAGAAGGATCATACAAGAGGTGAGTTTCAGGGAAGTTACTGGTATCGATCCATGATCTAAGGGGTTCTTTCCCCATCTCGTTAAAGATATCTTCAGTCATTAAACTGAAGATGAAACTGTCTGTATCACTGTATATCAGTGCTGCCCTATCTGAATAGTGGTTCTTAAGTACCCTGTACCAAAAATGGTACAAAGTGTATTTTGCTAGCTCAAGAATCTGGAACCCAATGTAATTGGGATGAGTAATTTTAATGAATGGTCTGGAACTGACAGACAATAATTTATTGTCACCTAAATGCACCATACGTTTAAAGCGAGGATTCTTCACCTCTCGTAAAAAGACCCTAGCTGAAGTCACTAGTTTGGTGTCAATGGCATAACGGGCTGGGTTCAGTAGTGTTTTACCAAAAACACTGTTCGTCAGTAATTTGAAGAGTGTTTTCCTATCGTTACTGGTGGAAGCATTTCTTTTGTTAACGTTGGTGTTAACAAATTCTGCTATAAAATCAGACTGGTGGAACTCATAAATGGCATGAATAGCCTCTACTTCAAGACCTATCTCAATAAATAACTGTAAGAGGTGTAGAGATATGAAATAATGTTTCTTTGGGAGATGATCCCCTACCAACTTAATATTTTTTTTAGGGAGTTTTGTAATGTTATTTGTTTCCATAAGTCCCCTACTAAATGGTGAGATATCCTCCATACTTATTCCTCTATGGTGTAAACAAAGGGGTAGATCGTCTGTTAGTCTAGCTATTTCAGGTCTTATGTGTTTGGTGTCAATTAATAGCCAGTACCCTTTGTTAGAAGAGAATGGCTGTTCTGTCATTATCTTCCCTTCGCTAATGAAGGAGTTCATCTCATCAGATGACAACCTTCTTAGACCACCATAGGGTAATTTCTTAGTCATACAACTCCCGTAAAGGGAGTTGAAGTCTAAGTAAAGTAAGAAAGAAGACCTATCCTCCTGGGGGTTAAAAGATGGGTTGACATAGCGGTTGTTAGCTCTGGCATAACTCCTAACTGCAGTTGTAAAACCCCCTCGTATGTTTTGTGATATGAGATTGTGCAACGTCACATCTGTACTTAACTCCAACGATATTTTGCTACTTTTCAAGAAGCAATCATAGGAGTAACCCGGAAGGCTACAGTAGTGAGTCATCTCTAAGGAAAATATATCATTTAGAATTACTCTATGGTGAGTAAAAATGTCAGCCAGTAAACCGACATCACACCTTAAATAAATAAGGAGATAATCCTTTAATGACTCACATCCCGTAGCCTCCCATACTAATTTAGAATGTCTATATTCTTCCAAAGTGATGGATGATTTGTTTAGGGAGCTGTAAAACATTTCAATAGGGGGGAGTGTTGCATCATTAAAGCAGCTGATTTTTGTGGCATATTCATAAGGGAAAAACTGCTTACCCTTTAAGAGTAGGTGGTGACTCTCTTCGGGTAAACCTTCTATCATTGAGTGAGTGAATGTTAAGGGGCTGCCTGAATCAATGTGGGTTTTTGCTAGGGACGAAAGACTGCCCGTAATAAAAGCCAGTGAATCAAGAAATTTAAGGTTGCCTATTTCTACCTTAAGATATTTAGTCCCCTGCCTCATGAGGATATTGCTCTTAATATTTGAACCCATGGCAAACTCCCTCAAAATTAAGCCCATGTCATAAGACATATTGTGGGCAATTAGGACTAAACTCTCTAGAGCATTCTTGTTGCGGAGGTTGCAGTAATTACATAGAGCTCCAATATAATTGAGTTTTTTCCTAAGATGATCATGATGTTGAACCTTGAAATTGGTGGGTGTAAATACCTCCTCACAAAACTGACAGTGAGTCTGTCTCCTAAAATGAACCATATCCTCAAGAGACATGTCTATTTCATATTTGGGTAGGGTGGATTTGATAATTTCCCATTTGGTGGCAACTCGCTCCATGAAATGAGTGACGCTGTCCCCCCCAAAATAAGTAAATTTATCAATGACGGAGTGGTTCCTATCAACAATTATATAGCTGTATGCTATAGGCCTATGTATGGCTGTAACAGAACCTAGACAATCCTCAGTGCTTAGGACACTCTCGAAATCGAAATAAGCTACATGGGAAGGGGGGTAACCTTTCCCTGTATTTTTAAAATGAAGGGTGTCCCCCTCCTGGGGATAAATCATTTTCTGCGTGATGTCGCAGGAAACAGAATGGTGAGACAGCTCACTAGAATTTTGATATTCAGAAAGACAGCTTCTACAGAAGACTGTCTTTCGCCTGTGGCTGCGGGTAAAGTTCCGCAAAAACTTATTTAAGTCTTTAATAAGACTTACATGAGACTCCCCCAATAATAATAATGGAACTATGTCTGAGTACTGTCTGCTACCACGACGACAAAGAGAGACGTGATAGGCACCGTCTGTATGTTTGTGAATTGAATACAAAAAAATGGAGAGTTTATTCCTATTTTCCAATTTAGAGATATCCTCCCATGAGAGAGGGAAAGATAATTGCTCGTATTTGACCATTTTCCTAACCCTAGAGTGAGACTCTACAAGTCTTCCTATACGTTTCCATTTCCATCCTTGTTGTGACGCCCGAAAGCGGCAATGCATTGAATAATGCATGTTCCATTGTTACCATTGGGGTTTGGGTTGAAGATCTCATGTCGCCCCCTTAAAAAGGGGGGATAAGGGACATAATCCCCCAAAACTGACCTTACACTACCATTACAGATAACGATTTTGGGGAAATCAACATTAAATAATATAAAACCACTCCCCTCTGTTTCTGAAAGGAGATCCTCCAGACGTGTAATCATATAACCCACCCAACTATCAATAAGATCTCCCACCTCTTGAAGAGTTACCAGCCTAGCAGGGGTCGTTATGAAGTGTTCCCTATTGTCATCATCTTCTGTGAGACGTTGTTTTAAAAGTGTAACCTTCACTTCAAGGAGGATTTTGAATGATGAAGTAAAATTGCCATGACCCGCCAGAGAATTCATGTAATTCTCTATTTCGTTAGAGAATAGTTCTCTAAAGTTGCTTAGAAGACCTACAGGATCTGTGGTAAAGGCTGGGGGGATGGAATATTCCATTCTAGTAAAGAGATCCCCCAGGGCCCCCACCCTATTAATTAAGTGAGGGATGTCTATAACATCCTCTCCTTCTGAGGAATTTCCATCTCTATCTCGATTGTTGTCATGGGGTCTAAGACCACTAGGACCTGCCTGAGGGATGTCACCACCACCATCATCATCACCACCATCACCATCATCACTCATCTCTTCCCCCCCCCCCCATTTTCAAAGGGCTGTCTACCCCCGCCACCACCTAAGGGGCTATTGTTACGTTGGGCTTTGGGGTGAAGTTCCTCTCCTACCTGCCCCTGAGATGTCTTTACCTGCCTCTGAAGCACCCGTGGAAAAAAATAATTATAATAATAATTATAATAATAATAATAATAATAATAATAATAATAATAATAATAATAATAATAATAATAATAATAAAAAAGCAACACCCCACACTCCCTACTAAACCCCATGACATAACGCCTCAAGAAAGCTTCTTAAGATAACAAAACTGGAGAGAGGGTTTATTCACACACCTTGGGGACCTGATTCAAGATGTTCAGAGGTCAAGTGCTCACACAAAGTGACCCCACAACTGTTGCAGGTGAAAGTGGGGTGAGGCTTCAAGGTGACGCTGCCGCATATGAGGCATACAAAACCACTCTCTCCGGTAGGCTGGTGATGTTTACCTCCTAACAAGGAAATAACTCATAAATATACACACTCTCACTCACACAGCCCCCACACACCCCCATGAAGATAGGGGAAACCATCTCAATATTTCTCATTTGAAATAAATACGAATAAATAAATAAATAAATAAATAAGGGCTTACCTCCACCACAGGTTCTCCTGTGAACTCCACTAGATTGAACACACACAGCTTCCCCACAGCGGAGGCAGCAATAAGTTGTATGCACGAATTGTGGTGATGAGCTCCAACCACAAATGTTGCAAGTATCACCTGGGAGTGACATTATCCCCCACTCCTAGGAAAAAAAAAATATATATATAAAATAAATAAATATATATTCTCTCCCACTCAAAACACCCCTCTTTCTCTTATATATATATATATATATATATATATATATATATATATATATATATATATATATATATATATATATATATATATATATATATATATATGAAATAGATATTAATTTACTTACATGTTAGTCTAGACGGGGATGGGGAGTGGAAGGTTTCAACACTAACTGTATAATATGACGAAGGAGGGGCGTGTGGTGTCCTTATATTTGATGATCAAGTGGGGGGCGGTGTTCCCACATACAATACCTCACAACCCCTCCCGCCATCGTGTGAAAGAGAAGGGTTAGGGTTGCTATGGGGAACTTTTTTTCTCGTCAGGCGGCCATCTCTATGGGAGTTGAGCAAAAAACCCAGGTAGGCTGTCTATGGTCTGAGGAGGGTGGCACTCCTTGGAGAGTGAATACACAATACATGCAACATCTCACAGCTCCTGTGTGAAAGAGAAGAATTAGACTTGCTATAGAGAACTTTTTTTTCTCTCGTCTGGAGGTCATCTCAATGGGAGTCCCCAAAAAAACCAGGTAGGGGCGTCTTTGTCCTGAGGAGGGTGGCGCTCCTTGGGGGGTGAATACATGCTCACACTCTCACTCTCGCACACACACACACACACTCTCACTCTCGCACGCACACAAGCACACACTCACACACTCTCACTCACACACACTCTCACTCTCTCATATATATATATATATATATATATATATATATATATATATATATATATATATATATATATATATATATATATATATATATATATATATATATATATATATATAACTTTTTAACACTCAACCCACCAGGAGACTCGAACCCTGGCCCACAGAGTGGCAGGTACACACCAGGGTTCGAGTCTCCTGGTGGGTTGAGTGTTAAAAAGTTATAAACTTCAGCTTGCGAGTTATATAGGCATGTCTGTGCATTGAGCATTTACACCGAGTTTTCCCACATAACAGGACTCGATTAAAGAACACCAGAGGTCCTTCATATATATATATATATATGAAGGACCTCTGGATATAATATATATATTATATAATATAGGACCTGAAGGATATAATATATATATTATATATATAATATATATATATATATATATATATATATATATATATATATATATATATATATATATATATATATATATAAGTGGCTGTCCCACAGGTAATTGGATCATTTATGAGGAAAATATGGAGGAGTGTACTTCTGCCACAGACGACCAACTTAATATTTTTCATCAACCGGCGAGAATATTTGTAGCTGGATTTAGCAATTCTGGGAAAACTAGTCTGGTGGTAAATTTATGTGTTAAATACCATGGGAAATTCTCAAAAATTATAGTGTCAACTGCAAATAATACTGATCATCCTATTTCAAAGAACCCCATTTTGCAAAAAAAGGTTACTCTCTCCCAAGGGCTGATTAACCCTTTAGAGCATAAGAATCCTTTTTCAAATGAGTCAGTTTTGTATATAATTGATGACTTATACCTGGGAGCCATTCAGAGTCCAATTATAGCCAATATCTTCACCCGAGGGAGACACGATAATATTTCTGTAATTCTAATTAGTAAAAATTTGTTTCCCAAGGGGAAATATGCTAGGACAATAACTCTGAATTGTACCCATTATATATTAATGAAGCAGAGAGACATAACCCAACTTGAAATTTTAAGTGGTCAGTTATATGGGCGGAAAACTATTAATAATTTCGTCGAAATATACCGACGGGCAATATCCCAGAGAGAGTATGGCTATTTATTGGTTGATCTGACAGTTCCTGAGACATTACAACTACGAACGGGGATTGTCAATGAAGACCAGTGTGAAATTGTTTATCATATGTGAACAAAACAAAAAAAATGCCTTTAACGATGCAGAAACGGTCAATTCTTACCTCCATCTATAATGACATTTCTACCCTGGGTGGTTTCACAGGATCAATTCAAAAATTGTATAAGGCTGCCAGACTTAAAGACACCAGCATCAGTATTGCAGATGTGAGGGAATTTCTCCGTGGGGAACGATCTTACACATTACACAGAAGAAATTTAGTTAGATTTCCTCGGCGAAAAATATTAGCTCCTAAACCCCGCATCATAATTGCCTGTGATTTGGGAGACTTTTGTAGTTTACAAAAATACAATAGTGGTGTAAAATATATTTTGATTTGTGTCGATGTTTATTCTCGCCTAATGCAGACTCAAACTTTAAAAACAAAAAATTAAATGGATGTGGTAGCTGCTCTAAAATAGATGTTAGAGGAAACCTCTCAGTTTCACGGGGTAAGACGAATATTCACCGACCGAGGTAGAGAATTTTACAACAGGACTGTTCAAAATTATCTGAATAAGAAAAATATTAAGTTATATAGTGTATTTTCGGAAATGAAATCTAGTATAGTGGAGCGGGCCATCAAAACTTTAAAATATAAACTGTATCATTATATGACCCAGGCTAATTCTTTACAATACATTCACATCCTTCCAAAAGTTGTGAATGTATACAACCACACTTTCCATAGAATATTAAAAAATACTCCACATGCCATCCATAAGTTGCAAAACATTGAAGATATACGAAGACAGTTTAAGGTCATGTATTTAAACAATGACCACCCCATAACTTCCATCAGTCCACAACTGCAGGTTGGGCAGTATGTACGACTAGCAAAGCGAAGGAATATATTTCACAAGGGCTTTTGGCCCCAAAATACAGAAGAAATATTTCAAGTGTCTCATATCGATAGAACACTACCAATCCCAACCTATAAAGTCAAAGATTTAACCAACGAGCCGATCAGTGGTATTTTTTATGAGCAAGAATTGATTCCAACAACGCTTCCAGACTATTTTCCCATAACGATATTACAGTCTAGGAAGACATCGAAAGGACACAGAGAATATTTCGTCAAGTGGAGAGGGTACCCAGATTCCAGCAATTGCTGGATTAAAGCTCAAGACATCGTCAAATTTTGAAAAAAAAAATGACAGTTCATCAGGACTCTCTCGTAGAGAAACACCATCAACTGTTATTTTTATTAAACAATTTATCACCCAAGAAGCGGAATAAACTAATCAAGGCTTTAAAACGACAGGAAATTGAATCAATTTGTGAAATTTTTGCCAATTTTCTGAAACGAAACATCCCAGTTGAACCTCAGATAATTAATGGACTACAGAGGTATCAGAATGACATTCGTTCTGTAGCACGTAAGAAAACTCCATTGTACAAAAAGAAAATCATTTTAACCTCTAGGAGAGGTGGCGCTATATTGGCAGCTCTGTTACCTTTGGCTGTATCTTTAATTTCCTCTCTAATGAAGTAATTACGTTAGAAGAGAAAAAAATGGTGAAAGAATATTGCCTAGTACCACGACTCGTTGCTGAAAAATATTTATTTAATAAAAACGAGAGTACTCCATCGCCTCTTAATGAGGTGGCTCCACCCTCTTCCACCAGTGGTAGAGGTGGAAATAAGTCCTTCTCTTTAAAAAACGAAAGCAAATGGGGCAATTCGGCTAATAATGTTGGTGGTAGCTATAAGCACCTTGGCTCTGACTCTAGCGGTGGTGATGATGGAGTGGGGGGAGTAGACACTCCCCCCACACCCCCTCCAGCAACAACAACTTGTGGACGGTGTTGCCACGGTAGCTCCTTTGAACGTTATAGCCCTACCAGACGGGGGGGACTGGTCAGACAACCTTTAAAAGATATTGCCCGCCCCCCCGCAGCGCCCGCCGCCGCGCAGGTGCCCGCCGCCGTGGGCTACTTTCAACAAAAAACGCAGGACAGGTGCGACCGTCGCCCTTTAAAAAAACAAATAAAAAAAAGGATACATTCCATTCTACCGCCTGAGATGCGGGTAGCTGTTGCTGGGCCCATTCGCCACAAAGCCACCACCACCACACCCCAAAACCCAAGTCTGGACAACTTAATAAATGTGTATTTTAAAATAGGGGAAATTCCCCATGTCAAAACATTATTGAACATGTTTGAACAAAACAGTCAACAGGTGGTATGGGATAGTCGCGGGAATTTATTAAAGCCTGTGCAAAATTTAAATATTTTAGATATAATTAAAACTTTAGCCTTTACTAAAGGACAATTTAGGACGGCTGACAAGGCAGATGTAAGGATTTTACTGAAGGTGGCTGGTGTAGACCCATCCTTTATACGTAATTCTCGCGCCAGATCACAGTTAAAAGGGGGTAGGGGTATCCATAGGAGGCCCCATTGGGAACCGTATTGAAAAAAAACCTATATGAAGCACATCTTAAACGACATTATATTCAGTTGTGTATCCACCATGGAGAGAGCTTCTACCCCCCCTGTGGCAGTAGAGGTGGGAGAAAAATCTTCCCTATTGAAGCGTTTGGTTGCTACTCAACGTTACTACAAGTTTCTCGAACACAAAAGTAGATTGATATATGCCTTATGGGATTGTTATGACCATCTTGTGTTGAGTGCTCCCCCAGAACGTTTTTTTAAGTCATTTGGAGAAACGGTGAAAAGGTATGAAGAGTATTCATCTCAGGAGATCCAGACAGAGATTTGGCAGATGGAAAAATTAACCTTCCAACATCGTGATATGATTACAGCCTTTGAGTCTGGGCGGAGTGTCTATGGGCACATAAGGTGATCTTTACCCCCCACCCCTTCACCCCTCTCCCCCCAGGTGGGTCACAGGTGTATTTAAAGGTCGCCCACCGCCTCTCCTGGAACACTATACTACAGTTGTCGACACGCTCCTCGCACCCGCCCTCTCACCATGTCTCTGGCTTGTATCAAGACCATCAGCGACGATATCACTGACTCCCACGCCTTTGGGGTGGGGGACGTCATCATCTACGACTTGCCGGCTGCCGTTGTGCGACCCTATGGACTGGCTTCCGTCATCTGGAAGACGTTCTCCTACGCCTGTGTGGAACGTGAAGGACTGGGTAATGCCAATAGGGCAATAATTCGTTGTCGGTCTACCCCGGGGGACATTGTTGTGAAGATAGCCCCTCTCCCCTCCGACGGACAAGATCTCATAGAGGAGCCCGTCCTTTACTTCAGGCCCACTTTTGTGGGGTTGATTTCTGCATTCGGGGCAGGAGCCCCCTTCGAGTCAAACCCAATAGCCCAGGAACAAGTGCAGACTTCCGCCGACACACACTACGTCACTAACGTCACCCTGGATACCGCCAAGAACCGCAGATACTGGCTCAAGATGAGCCTAACAAAGGTGGGCAATTTAATGGCGGCAACCCCAACCATGACTCGACTAGTGGTACCCTACGGCTTAGGGGCTTCCCATGACGGTATGGTCAACTGGCACAAGGACATTGGACCCATGCTGCTGTCTCTTCATCAAGAACTCGCCAAACTCAACAAAGAGTTAGTCATCCTCAAACGACCTGCCGCTGTTACCCCATCAGTGGTGCCCCTCCCGTTTGACGACCCAAGTGCTGATAATCTTACTATAACGCTCGACACCGTGGTGGGAGAGGGTGGTACCACACCAAGAACCTCTTCTCGTTCTACACCTCCAGCACCACCAGCCACACCCAGGAAGAAGAAACACTCTCAGGAATATGGCTCCACCTCCACCGCCACTTCACCACCCCCTACAGCATCAACCTCAGTTAAACGGAGGATTGAGCCACTCCTCGACTTTGAAACGGGGGCGAATCGCCGTATCGACTCCATCCTCGATGGTGAGTCACAGGAAATATTCCTGTTATCCTCCCCCCCCCCCCGAAAAAACAACGAAAGCTGTAACCACCACTCCAGTAAAGAAGTTGAGGTAGTGCCAGCTACAGTAGCCCCGGCGGAAGCAGCAGTGGAGGTAGCAGCAGCCAGCAGTAGCAGTAGCGAGGGTGGGGAGTGGTTAATCACTATTCTTAAACAAAAATGTGTGGGAATCTTCACCTGTTGTAGTTCTTTAAGTAGTTTAATAAAATAAAATATAAGTTATGTTCTTTATTTTCTCCCTTCTTACAAAAACCCATCCCCTGTATATTGGCCTTTCAGTACATAACGGGACAATGGGGGAAGAACATTACATATATCTTACCAGTCTCGATCAAGGAGATATTTACAACAACACGAGTTCAGCATTTACAAACACCATCCCAACACTACATTTAAACCCTTCCATTAAACATGAAGTGGCTATAGTCAACATACTCCTTCCCAGGCGAATTAATGCCATCATCAAAGATGAGGAGGACTCTGGCATAGATATCTATGCCACTTTTAAACGTGGAACTCTTTCTAAGAGTCCATAACACTTAATATACACCTTCCACCCAAAAACCAACATATTATCAAGAAACATCAAATTCATTACAGACGTGGTTAGTCGACAAATAACAACCGACATGCAGCTTAGCTTTAGGGATGATTTCAAAATATACTTCTCAGATAAAGAACCAATCCTCACCTATGACCAATCTGTAGAGAGGGTATTACTAGCTTCAACTCTTAACAGTGGAAGTACTGGCTCATTAAATTCTCTCAGCTTTCAATTTAAACACAGAATAGCTAATGTACTTGGTTTTGACAGCAGTCGCAAATACACCATTTATCGAGCAAAAACAGATGACATTACGTCAGCCTCCAAGACTGTGGCCTTATCGCCCCCAGACATTGACGGAGGTTGTGACTATTTACTCATTTATAGTGACGTAATCGAGCCTGAACGATATGGAGGGCAGATTGTAAATATCTTAGATGCAATCAATTATCATGATTCATATTCTAGAGGGGCTCACCCTCTAGTGTACAAAACATTAAACACTTAACACGTTGGAGAAAGTAAGTATTAAAATAACAGATCAGTTTGGTCGAATGGTTAGTTTTGAAGATGGGAGGTCGGTTACGGCGGTCTTACATATCCGCCCTAAGGTGTATCAACATATATATAAAGAAGTGTTTAGCCTCGACTTAGGTTATTATAGGAAGAGACCTCAGAATGCGAATACCGTTCCACCCACCCTCCCAGGGGGAGTTCGGGGAGATATTCGCACCTTCCCCTAGGAGACATGGGATGAGAGGGGGAGCGATGAATGACATACGCACATTCCAAGCGCCTTATCTCAGATCTGGTGGAGGTTTCTTTGGGACCTTGGCTGGTATTGCTCGACGGGCCATACCATTTTTCATGAAAGCTGTAACACCTAGCGCCATCGATTTTGGGAAAAATGTCCTTGGTGATTTAAGCAGTGGTAAACGGGATGTAAAAAGTGCTCTGAGAACTCACGGTATTGATGCTCTTAAGAGTGTGGGAAAGAAATTGGTAATGGGAGGTAAAATTAAAAGACTCTCTAGGCGAAAAAATAAAAATAAAAAATGTAAACGGGGTCTTGGGTATAAAAATGATGTGTTTTCGCTAACATAAGCAGTCATACTTCAACTTTCGGAGGGGATCATGGGGGAGCCTAGCGGAGCTGGGGTGAAAATACCACTAGAATATTATAGCTCCAGTATTATTGACCAATTTCCTAGAAGTAACAGAATACGTAATGTGGAGAGTTCAATTGCCTCTACGCAGCAAATAGACGTTCTACCTGTCAACCTCCCCATTAATCAACGTTTGCGGGATAATTACTTAGAATTCCGCATCCCTGGAACCCAGGGCGCCTTCTTAGAACTAGCTAATATTGTTATAGATTTTAAGGTATCTTTAACCAAAGATGACGATACCACAAAATTGGAAGAGGATGACCATGTGGAATTTGTGAATGGGTTGTCAAATACCATGTTTAAAGGTGTTCAGGTGTTTTTAGGAGAGCAGGTAGTTGAAACAAATACTAATTTTAATTATTGGTCGTTTATTAAATTAATTACCTCCATGCCTCCATCAAAAATGTCTTCCTTGGGGAGAATTGGAGGCTTTCGTAGGGACTGGAGAGATGACGATGGTATAATCACTAATGAGTTTACAAATACTTATTTTACTGGAGCAACCGCCAGGGATAAAAAATTTATGGGTGATATAAAAAGTAAAGGTTTGTCGATGTGTTTCCCCCTCCTATTGGATATATCATCCCTAGACCAATACATATTAGATAATATAGATATGCGACTAAGATTGGAGCTCTCCCCCCATGCTTGGGTCCTAAATACAAGCGTGGACGATGGCTCTAAGTATCGCCTGCATATGGATTATGCTAAGTTATGGATAACGCGGGTGTTCCCCTACCCAAGTGCTTACCTAGCCTTAAACAGCTCACTGTTAGCATCCCCTGACCCCATAACCTATACTTTCAATAGAACCATTTCTAAAACATATGTCCTAGCAGGGAATCAAACTAGTCTCTTAATTGATCAACCATGGGCGCAAGTAATTCCACACAAGATATACATGATAATCGTTCCAATGAATTATTTCGCCGATCTTCACCAAGGTAATGGATTATATTTTGAAAATGCAAAGCTGAAAAGTATTGCTATGTATTTGAACAAAAATGCAATTTACCGAATTGGTGGCGATGTCGATAACCATTATTCCCGCCTTTATTATGAAACTTTGAAGACATTAGGCTTAGAGCGTGATTCACTACTGGCCTATGACTCTTTTAATAAGGGAAGATCAATATTCGCCTTTGACTTAACCACCATTCAAACAAAAAATTCCCTCCCTGTGGAGAAATCTGGCAACTTGCGTATGGAGCTTGAATTTGGTGGCGGTGTTACATATAACAGACTGGTTTTACTGTTTGGGGAAACGACCGGGGTACTATCCATCGACGGGCAGAGAACTGTTCTGTGTGACGTACGAGCGTAAAAAAACATAATGAATTGTTATGATATAAATATTAATTTAAAAAATAATCTAGGGGATCGAGCACTCTACCTAGGTTGTTATAATGCTGATGGGATAGAACATTTAAATATATCTTCAAGAAAACCTATTGTTTTCATAACTAATATTTTACCATCACACAGCAGAATCACTATGGGACATTGTGTAGGAATTTATGTTGATAAAGTTAATCATCGGATGTTTTTTTTTGATAGTTATGCAATATCGCCAGTTACTTACGGACGTCATTTTCAAGGATTTATTAAAACTAACAAAATAAGAAAGGTGTTTGGAATGCGCTACAGACTCCAGAGTGATTTTACTCTCGCCTGCGGGATCTATTGCGTCATATTCGTTCATAGGGTGAGCCACCTGGGGTTGCCTTCAACAGTACACTACTTACATAATGTATTTTGAAGCATTACTTTAAAATTAAATGATAAACGAGCCCTTGCTTATGCGAGACGATATTTTACTATGAAACATCACTGTGTTAGGACATTTTGTAGAGGTATAGGAGTTGGTTCTTATAGGTGGTGTAGAGAATATTTTTGTTAACTAGGCAACCTACCTAACAAGGGGTGTAGCCTCCTATAAAAACTCCTCTCCCCCACCCATCCCCCTCAGAAGACTGTCTTCCTCCTACGAAATGGGAGGTGTCTCAAAAAACACCTGCGGGGAAGATTGAAGTCCTTGAAGGACCTGGTTAGTATTACCCTATCTTTCTGCTAATAGATTTATTTTATGTTTATTTCCCTCAATAAATAAGTTTGTATATCCTCTATTTCACCTCTTATGTTTTTCTCCAGTGCAGTTCTTGGGACCCGTCCACATTTGTAGAGTAGTAATTCTACATGGGGGGTCTGCCCCAAACAAGATGCTGTTACGTAGTCTAATTGACGAAGCCTGCTGTAGAGGACACAAGGCCGCTCCTGCAGGGGGAGAGGTATGTACAAGTTGTTCTTAGAGAAAAATATAATATTTTTCTAATAAAATATATAATTATATAAAAAACCTTTAATCACTATAAATTATTTCCCCCATCTCTTTCCAGAACACTTCCGATGAGAGAGAGGAGGAAACTCAGCCAAAAGGTGTCCACCCAACTCACCCCACCCCCCCAAGAGAGCGGGGGGATGGGGCTCAAGACCTTCCCCCACTCTTCACTGACGAGGAATCGTCACAATTCTACTCAGATGAGGATGGGGGTGTGGGATAGGGAGGGGGGGGTAGAGCTGTAGTAAGTGAAATATGGCAAGAGCACTCTGTAAATTACAATTATTAACTAACATAATTACTTATACATTTTGTGGTTTTTACCTAATAAAGCATTTAATAAATTATTTGATGTTTTTTTTAACCTTTGGGGGGGAAGGATTTATAATTTAATACTCCTTAAATACTCCCATATAAGGGAGGGGCCATTCAGACTTGTTCGAATATATATATCCTTAATTAGTCCTATATAACGACGTAGTGTTTAAACGGAGATACCCAGTGTAAGTGAAATATGGCGGGGGCACACCGTAGACTACAATTTGAGGTGGGTCTATCTGTCACCCCGCCTCTGATTCCTTTGTCTGATAAGTGGGCCTATCTGGCTCCCCGCCTCTGATTTCCATTGTCTGATATGTACCCCCCATTGTTTGTTAAGTGCGCCTATCTGGCACGGATTATACTACTAATGCTTCATACGATCGGAATCAGTCCCTTGCTCCTTATTAATTTGATTGTTGCCATAAGCTACTGTATTAGTGCCTCACTCCAAACTCTTCCTACTTATTTTCTTCCAGCGTTATTACAAATAACTGTTTGAACTCTTCAAAACGGTGAATAAATTGGAAGCCATCACGAAAAATTCAACCCGTTCTTGCAAATTTAATAAGTCAATATTGACATTAAATTTGTGCATAGGTGACATACTTAACATAATAGTTTCCCTTGAAAAGCTTCATAGAAAACACCGACCTTACTTAACCTACTTAGTATGTTAAGATAAGCATCTCATTGCTTCGTAATTACAATTATTACCTAACCTATACCTATAATAGGTTAAGTAACAATTGTAATTACGAAGCTATAAGATGCTTATTTTAACATACTAATTAGGTTAGGTAAGGTCGGTGTTTTCTATGAAGCTTTTCAAGGGAAACTATTATGTTTAGTATGTCACCTATGCACGCAACTAATAAGTCAATATTGACTTATTAAATTTGCGAGAACAGGATGAAAAATTACATAGCTCTCATGACAATATTTTTGAAGTCGATTGTCTATCGTGACATTCCATGATGAGGACTTCCTAAGGTTCCTGCTGTGGACAAACACGTTGCTTCATCTACTAAAGTTCCTCACGCAGAGTTGACCTCTAACCTCAGGGCGCCACACAGCTCCACTCAGTCTCGTAATAAAGAGCTCAGGAAACACTACCAAGAGCACTAGTTACGTCGTCACGTGACTACTGGACGGACACTTACTGTTACACAGATGTTTACTATACAGTTGGATTTACAATTAATATTACCATGGTTCTTTTCACCTAGAGAAATATTCCTTGTTCCTCTCACCTGTGTTTGCGACAAGTCATGACTAGAATCCCTCTCCTGTTAGGAATATCCCAAATATCGTTGTCGTCACTTGTGGTTTGGACAAGTAGTCGTAGTCATCATCACCTGTTGTTGGGACACGTCGTCGTCGTCACCTGTGGTTGGGACACGTCATCGTCGTCACCTGTTGTTGGGACAAGTTGTCGTCGTCACCTGTGGTTGGGACAAGTTGTCGTCGTCACCTGTGGTTGGGACAAGTCGTCTTCGGCAACTGTCGTTGGGACAGGTCGTCGTCGTATCGTCTCCTGCAGCTCAGCATATCCCAGTTGTCTGGGCCACCTTCTAGTATATCTACTGTGGACAATTTGTACTATTACTCTCACTGTGGTCCATGAATATATGTATCAAGAATTATGAATGATTTCGATGGACTATCTTGTGCTGGAGAATTTCTTCTTTGTAATAAAGGACTCGTTCACGGAACTAAATAAACTGACTGAGGATCACTAATTAGAGAACTATCGCGAGATGATAAAGTTGCTATGTATAGTGTGGACCTGCTTGCCCGGCAATCAAGATGTCAAGTTTACTGTGGAGCTGGTAGTCTGTCAACCACGAGTATTCTCTGGCACTGTTGATCCTGCAAACATATGGTCTAGTATACTGTGAACTGATTCTCTGACTTTCACGTGGTCGTGTACAGTGTGGAGGTAATTGCCTCACAACAACGTTGGCATGTATTCTGTGGAGCTCATTATCATACAATCAAGTTTTCATGTATACTGTGCAGCTGGATGTCTGACAACCGCTCGATCATGTATATTATAGAGCTACGTAACTGACAATGTCAGGGTCATGTATACTACGGAAATAGTTGTCTGACAATCACGTGACCGTGTATACTATGTTGTTGGCTGTTTGTCAACCACGTGCGCATGTAAACTGTGGATCTGATTGTCTGACAACAACGTAGTCTTATATAGTGTGGAGGTAGTTAGCATCCAAGTGGTCATGTATACTGTGGAGCGGGTTGTCAGACAACCACGTGGTCATGTATACTATGAAGCTTGTTTTCTAGCATCCACGTGGTCATGTATACTGTGGAGCGGGTTGTCAGACAACCACGTGGTCATGTATACTATGAAGCTTGTTTTCTAGCATCCACGTGGTCATGTATACTGTGGAGCGGGTTGTCAGACAACCACGTGGTCATGTATACTATGAAGCTTGTTTTCTAGCATTCACGTGGTCATGTACTGTGGAGCTGGTATTCTAGCATCCACGTGGTCATGTATACCGTGGAGCTGGTATTCTAGCAACCACGTGGTCATGTATACCGTGGAGCTGGTATTCTAGCATCCACGTGGTCATGTACTGTGGAGCTGGTATTCTAGCAACCACGTGGTCATGTATACCGTGGAGCTGGTATTCTAGCAACCACGTGGTCATGTATACCGTGGAGCTGGTATTCTAGCATCCACGTGGTCATGTACTGTGGAGCTGGTATTCTAGCATCCACGTGGTCATGTATACCGTGGAGCTGGTATTCTAGCAACCACGTGGTCATGTACTGTGGAGCTGGTATTCTAGCATCCACGTGGTCATGTATACCGTGGAGCTGGTATTCTAGCAACCACGTGGTCATGTATACCGTGGAGCTGGTATTCTAGCATCCACGTGGTCATGTATACCGTGGAGCTGGTATTCTAGCATCCACGTGGTCATGTATACCGTGGAGCTGGTATTCTAGCATCCACGTGGTCATGTATACCGTGGAGCTGGTATTCTAGCATCCAGGTGGTCATGTATACCGTGGAGCTGGTATTCTAGCATCCACGTGGTCATGTATACCGTGGAGCTGGTATTCTAGCATCCAGGTGGTCATGTATACCGTGGAGCTGGTATTCTAGCATCCACGTGGTCATGTACTGTGGAGCTGGTATTCTAGCATCCACGTGGTCAGGTATACTGTGGAGCTGGTATTCTAGCAACCACGTGGTCATGTATACCGTGGAGCTGGTATTCTAGCATCCACGTGGTCATGTATACCGTGGAGCTGGTATTCTAGCAACCACGTGGTCATGTACTGTGGAGCTGGTATTCTAGCATCCAGGTGGTCATGTATACCGTGGAGCTGGTATTCTAGCATCCACGTGGTCATGTATACTGTAGAGCTGGTATTCTAGCATTCACGTGGTCATGTATACTGTGGAGCTGGTTTCTAGCATCCAGGTGTTAGCCAGGTGGCTACAGCTAGCTCACCTAGCCCAAGTGTCGTGCCCGGTCGTAGTCTCAATTTTCACTACTCGTGTTCAGGTGTCTGATTGTTTCGTCCACGTACACTGTAGTGTCCACCAAATTTATTGTGGTGTCGTCGTGTTCAAGGGTAAATTTGATGTTTCCATGGACTGTGATCGTCCAAGCAAAGAAACCCTCTAGACGTGTGAGGCCGCCTACCCTGACGCCAAAGATATCGTCTATATATCAATGGTACACTGCCGGGGAGGTCTCTCTGTTAGATCTGTCCCTTTCAAATACTACATGCATAAAGATGTCAGCAATAGCTACTCTTCTGGACGCTCCTATGGCAGTGCCCTTCGTCTGTCTAGAAGCCTTACAATGAAATTGGAGGAGGATATCATATGGAGTATTGCTTCCCCCAATAACTGTCTGTGAGGCGTCCTCCATACTCCTGCGTCTCGTAGTTGTTGTGTAATTCTGTGTTTGTTTTCATCAAAAATGGTTGCTACCACTTTGGCTGCCTCTCTCTGTGGAATGCTCGGATTGAACGATACCAGACAAACAAATAGATAGAGACAGACTATTTAACACAGGGTAGATAAAGACAGATTATTTAACACAGGGGGGGGGGGGGGGGCACACACACTACGGGACATGGGTGGAAATTGAGTGCCCAAATTAGCCATAGAGACATTCGAAAAAAAATTAAGTTCAGTTTAACTGAACTTAAAATTAAGTTCAGCTGTAGTTCAGAGGCACTGAACTACAGGCCAGTGTCCTTAACTTGTATACCATGGAAGGTGATGGAGAAGATCATGAGAAAAAACCTAGTAACACATCTGGAGAGAAGGGACTTCGTGACAACCCATCAACATGGGTTCAGGGAGGGTAAATCTTGCCTTACAGGCTTAATAGAATTCGGAGATCAGGTGACAAAGATTAAGCAAGAAAGAGAAGGAGGGGCGGACTGCATTTTCTTGGACTGTCGGAAAGCCTTTGACACAGTACCCCATAAAAGGCTGATGCATAAGCTGAAGAAACAGGCAGGAGTAACAGGTAGGGCGCTCCAGTGGATAAGGGAGTACCTAATCAATAGGAAGCAAAGAGTTACATTGAGAGGTGAGACCTCAGATTGGCGAGAAGTCACCAGTGGAGTCCCACAGGGCTCTGTACTTGGACCTATCCTGTTTCTGATATATGTAAGTGATCTCCCAGAGGGTATAGACTCATTCCTCTCAATGTTTGCTGACGACGCCAAAATTATGAGAAGGATTAAGACAGAGGAGGACAGCTTGAGGTTTCAAGAAGACCTGGACAAGCTGCGGGAATGGTCTAACAAATGGTTGTAATAGTTTAACCCAAGCAAATGTAATGTAATGAAGAGAGCAGGAGACCAGATACAAGGTGATAAAATGGGAAGTTTGGGAGATGAAATACTTCAAGAGTCAGAGAGAGAGAAAGACCTGGGGGTTAATATCACGCCAGACCTGTCCCCTGAAATTCATATAATGGGGATAACATCAGCGGCATATGCCAGGTTGGCTAACATAAGAACGGCCTTTAGAATCTTGTGGAAGCAATCTCTCAGGATATTATATACCACATATGTCAGACTTGGAGTATGCGGCTCCAACATGGAGTCCATATCAAGTCAAGCATAAGACTAAACTGG
Organism: Procambarus clarkii; assembly: GCF_040958095.1. Classification (NCBI taxonomy): domain Eukaryota; kingdom Metazoa; phylum Arthropoda; class Malacostraca; order Decapoda; family Cambaridae; genus Procambarus; species Procambarus clarkii. Next base: position 4,349,739 of record NC_091150.1, on the reverse strand, counting down.
AAAAGGTTCAAAGGTTTGCCACCAGACTAGTACCCGAACTGAGGGGTATGAGCTACAAGGAGAGACTACGTGACTTAAACCTCACGTTCCTGGGAGACAGAAGAGTCAGAGGGGACATGATCACCACATACAAGATTCTCAAAGGAATTGATAGGGTAGATAAAGACAGACTATTTAACACAAGGGGCACATGCACTTGGGGACACAGGTGGAAATTGAGTGCCCAAATGAGCCATAGAGACGTAAGAAAGAATTTTCTCAGTGTCAGAGTAGAAGACAAATAGAATGCATTAGGAAGTGATGTGGTGGAGGCTGACTCCATACACAGCTTTAAGTGTAGATATGATAGAGTCCAGTAGGCTCAGGAACCTGTACATTAGTTGATTGACCGTTGAGAGGCGGGACCAAAGAGCCAGAGCTCAACCCCCGCAAGCATAATTAGGTAAGTACAAACACACACACACACACACACACACACACACACACACACACACACACACACACACACACACACACACACACAGAGTCAACGCAGAGTCACACCCTCACACAGAGTCACACCCTCACACAGACAACGAGTCTGTGTGAGGGGTGAGGTCTCAGATTGGCGAGACGTCACAAGTGGAGTCCCGCAGGGGTCAGTCCTTGGACCTATACTGTTTCTGGTATATGTAAATGATCTCCCAGAGGGTATAGATTCGTTCCTGTCAATGTTTGCCGACGATGCAAAAATTATGAGGAGGATTGAAACAGAGGATGATAGTAGGAGGCTACAAGATGACCTGGATAGACTGAGTGAATGGTCCAACAAATGGCTGTTGAAGTTCAACCCGAGTAAATGCAAAGTAATGAAACTAGGCAGTGGAAACAGGAGGCCAGGCACAGGATACAGAATAGGAGATGAAGTACTTAATGAAACAGACAGAGAGAAAGATCTAGGAGTTGATATCACACCAAACCTGTCTCCTGAAGCCCACATAAAGAGAATAACGTCTGCGGCATATGCGAGGCTGGCTAACATCAGAACGGCGTTCAGGAACCTGTGTAAGGAATCATTCAGAATCTTGTACACCACATATGTAAGACCAATCCTGGAGTATGCGGCCCCAGCATGGAGCCCGTACCTTGTCAAGCACAAGACGAAGCTGGAAAAAGTCCAAAGGTATGCTACTAGACTAGTCCCAGAACTAAGAGGCATGAGTTATGAGGAAAGGCTGCGGAAAATGCACCTCACGACACTGGAAGACAGAAGAGTAAGGGGGGACATGATCACAACCTACAAAATCCTCAGGGGAATCGACCGGGTAAACAAGGACGAACTTTTCAACACTGGTGGGACGCGAACAAGGGGACACAGGTGGAAACTGAGTACCCAAATGAGCCACAGAGACGTTAGAAAGAACTTTTTCAGTGTCAGAGTAGTTAGCAAATGGAATGCATTAGGAAGTGATGTGGTGGAGGCTGACTCCATTCACAGTTTCAAATGTAGATATGATAGAGCCCAATAGGCTCAGGAATCTGTACACCAGTTGATTGACGGTTGAGAGGCGGGACCAAAGAGCCAGAGCTCAGCCCCCGCAAGCACAATTAGGTGAGTACAATTAGGTGAGTACACACACACACACACACACACACACACAAATGTAAGCTAGCTAAGCAACTAAGTAAACGAGCGTAGAGAAACTATAAAAATAACAGGACACTTGAGAGCAGAGAAAGGTACCAGAGAGCCAGGAATGAATACGTCAGGGTGAGAAAAGAGGCAGAAGGGCAATATGAAAACGACATAGCAAGCAAGGCTACGACTCATCCTAAATTGCTGCACAGCCACACCAAGAGAAAGACAACAGTGAAGGAACAGGTAATGAAACTGAGGATAGGGACAGATAGATTCACTACAAACGACAAAGAAGTGTGTGAGGAACTCAATAACAAATTCAAGGAAGATTTCAGATTAGTGCGAGGAGAAGTTCCAGAGATAAGAGAAGGAATAGTTAACCAGGCACCACTAGAGGAATTTGAGATGACCAGTGGGGATGTAAGGAAGCTTTTGCTAGAGTTGGATGTGACAAAGACAATAGGCCCGGATGAAATATCGCCATGGATACTAAAGAAAGGAGCAGAGGCACTGTGCCTGCCACTCTCCATGGTGTATAACAAATCACTGATAACATGTGAACCACCAAAAATTTGCAAGATGGCAAAAGTAGTCCCGATATACAAGAAGAGGGATAAACAGGAGGCCCTGAACTACAGACCAGTGTCCCTAACTTGCATACCATGCAGTTTATTGGAGAAAATGGTGCGAAAAAACCTAGTGAAACATACGGAGCGAAGGAACTTTATGACACAACCACAAACATGGTTTCAGGGATGGCAAGTCCTGCCTCACAGGATTAATTGAATTCTACGATCAGACAGCAAGAATCAGGCAAGAAAGAGAGGGATGGGCAGAATGCATATTTTTGGATTGCTAGAAAGCCTTTGACACAGTATCACACCACAGACTAGTGCGAAAGCTTGAGATGCAGGTACGGCTGAGAGGGAAGGTACTCCATTGGAAGAGGGAGTACCTAAGTAACAGAAGACAGCGAGTCACTGTGAGGGGTGAGGTCTCAGATTGGTGTGAAGTCATAAGCAGGGTCCCACAGAGTTCTGTACTCGGACCTATCCTGGTTTCTGAAGTACGTAAATGATCTTCCATCGGGTATAGACTCATTACCCTCAATGTTTGCTTATGATGCCAAAATTATAAGAAGGAATTAAGACAGCATGAGGCTTCAAGAAGACCTGGACTGATAGAATTGTCCAACAAATTGTTGTTAGAGTTTACTAGAGCAAATGTAATGTCGAGAAGATAGTTGTATGGAGGAGGAGGTCAGATAGAAGGTATCATCTGGGAGATGAAATGCTTCTAGAGTCAGAGAGAGAAAGAGAGAGAGAGAGAGAGAGAGAGAGAGAGAGAGAGAGAGAGAGAGAGAGAGAGAGAGAGAGAGAGAGAGAGAGAGAGAGAGAGAGAGAGAGAGAGAAATGTGCTGGAGGAAACTGGTTGGTAGAGAACCGATATGGAGAGAGTGAGGGTTGTGAGAGGGATTTTGGTGGGACTTTTGGTAGTTTATATTAAGTATTTTTTCTGTAAAACTTTGGGGGTCTTTGTGGCGTAGGGCATAGCAATCTCGTCTCTGAGTCAGAAGGTCCCGGGACGAGTCCTGGGAAGGGTGCCAGGATGCAAGGGTTTCATACTGATAGAGTTAACAACATGGTTGGTAACACTAACTCTTCATTCCTTGAGTGGTGCGGTGCTAGCATGAGGTACTCCACTCGGCGGAGACCTGAAGGGTACCAATGCGGCAGTTGCTACCGCCAGGGTCGAAGGTGTTCCCTGTCTCGGTTCGAACTGGAAATGGAACCCTCTCGGCGGAGACCTGAAGGTTCCACGATATAGTCACCGAGGCACACAAACACATCACATACACATTCACACAAACATACAACGGTGTTGTTAACTGCATCAATATGAAACTGTGGCAAGTGAGAAAGAGAGGGATGGAGAGAGATTTGGAAGAGGGGGAGGGGAGGGGAGGGAGGCGGGATTGGTTTTAGGTGCTTATTATAAGTATTTTTTTGTTTAAACATCCGGGTACTGTGGGGCACTGAGTTAGGACTTTTAACTGGCAATCAGTAGGTCCTCAGGCTGAACCATGGGCATGGAAGAAGGACAAAAAGTGTTTCGTTGAGATACAGTAGGAACATTGCTGGTAACACTGCTCTACATTCCTTGAGTGGTACAACGCTAACATGAGGTACTCCACTCCCTGGTGGCTGGAAGGTACCCATGAGGCAGTTACTACTGGCTAATACGAAAGATTTAATTCTCTCGGTTGGAAGTGAACCTGGAACCCGTCCGGCGGAGACCTGATAGTCTCAGATAAAGTCACAGAGACATGTCCTAAAACATAATACTTAAATGCCAGCAAAAATACAACAAATTTAACACAACAGCTGCATCAGTTTTTAAACCATGTGCCTTAGATCGTTCCCACCTGAGTTAAAAGTTCATGCCTCATGAAACAGTTCCTTTTAGGGTCTTTACACCATTGTTGACATAAGACACAGACGCTTAAGAAATGCGTTAACAATAACGACACGTACTGGAAACATTAATGACCTGCGTGTACCACATTAGTGACGTGTCGCGTAGTTTTATCTCCTGTAATTACCTCGTGATCGTCACCTCGAACGATCATTATTTATAAGTGCTGCGTTATCGCTTTCTTGTGACAATTGTTTATTTGCGCTAACGACATTAGTGCTGCTAAACATATTTACCTTAAGAACGCGTGAACATGAACAGCCAGTCCATTGATGTCTGCTAACATCGGGAGCTTTATTGCCAATTTTGGTGTACTCAAACAAGTTTTCAGGATGACTCATCGTGGTACCGATGTGGCTGTTGTGTTGGAAACATTTCTATATAACAGTATTCCTGAGGAATGTGCTAGGATTGCCCTTTATACCTCTTGGTTGCTTATAGACAGTCGTAACCAGGGATGCAGGCTTGCAACGTATTTCAGTAAATCTGCACATGCCGAACCAATGGATGTGGTCATCGTTATTTAGCTGTAAATTATGTTCTTTATAATATGCATAAATCCCGAAACCTCAGTAACGGAATATGTAACGTACAGACCTTAGTGTTTGGGTTCTTCCCAAAACCACTTCCTGGTGGTTAATCTTAACTCCCCACTATTGTAACAAACCTGTCAGCACATTAAACATGTGGGCGACCTCATCTAGTATATCACAGAGGGATTCTAATGAACTAGTATTTATCTACCAACAAAACTTTGGTCACCCTCCCAACTCTTGTTACATGTTTTTTTCCTTGACCTGAATAAAACTTATCTACATTTTGAGGATATTTAATTGCAGAACCCTGAGAAATGTTAATTCTTCTGCCTTCACTTTGCTGGCTATTCCGACAGCCAGTGTACTGGACCACACAAGCAGAAGACAATAGTTTTATGAAAAACTACGGAACACCCAGAGCAGAGGATCTCAGAGACACCCAACTGGTGTTCAACTGAGACCCTAAGCCTCCCCTAGGGTGATACTTGTGTATTGAGGTATTAGGTGATTCACGCCCCAGTCATATAAACTACTAATCACATGCCTCTCCCAGTATTCAACCTCTCATTTAGCTAACTAACAACTGGGTACCTACTTACCGCTAGATGACAGAGGTAATCGGTGACAGGAAATCTGCAAAACCATTTCTTACATGAACATGATTCGAACCCGGTATTCCCGATTTTGAGTCGAGAACGAACCAACTGTACTACAGAAACTTTCTATATATGCTTAGTTGTTGCACTGAACAGTATGGGAACAAACTTAGTTGTGACAACTAACAGTATGAGAACAGACTTAGTTGTGACAACTAACAGTATGAGAACAGAGTTGTGACAACTAACAGTATGAGAACAGAGTTAGTTTTGACAACTAACAGTATGAGAACAGATTTAGTTGTAACAACTAACAGTATGAGAACAGACAGGTAGTTGTGACAACTAACAGTATTGGAAAAGACAGTGTGACGATAATCTCTTTCAAGAGAGATTGAGCCTGCTCTTCCCTACTTAAAGTTACGTCAAGTTAACAAGCATAAGATGCTACATTCAAGATACACCACCGGTAGCACAAAACGTTTTGACCAGGAGGCAAAACGTACCCAAGAACCCCCCTACTCCACACACCCTCCATGCTGGCTCGTCATCAACCAGCAAACTACCCATCCCAGCCTGCCTGTCTGCTCCTGATTGGTGACTCGCCAACCGCGCACCTGCACACTGCACCTCAGCGCCATCTACATGAGTCGACGTCTGAGCCTGACCAGCTATCAACTTCAGAATATTCTTTGTTCTCTTAGAGTTGACATCTCTCTCTGGCTTTCGTATACTAAGGGAGGTCTCAGCTAAAGCTGATATTCTCAGCACCATTTCACCATTATAATATTTAATCTATTGTGTTTTTGCCTTTGTCATTTTATTGCACTAGTCATTTATCCGAGATTTGTCTTTATTTTTATTTATGTTTAAAGTAAATATATTAAAGTTTCATTATTCATACTTTGTGTTTTACATGTTCCTCCCTCTAATTTACCACAGACAACAGACAAGCAGTCTATCTTTTTTTTGTAAGTGTGACCAGGCATTGACACCTGCCATTGGAGGACTGCCGAACATCTATACTCCAACACTTTCCCATCACATTTAATGGGGGCCTGTCCGGGAGCTTCCCTCAGGTACTAGTACCAGAACGTCAATTTGTGGTAAGCGTACTTCGCTTTGCTAAAGTTGCTTTTCAATATTATCATTAATTTTTATATTTATATGGTGCTGTGTGTATTGTGCATTCCGCAAGTAGCATATGGTGAGTGTGGGATAACTTTGGATTACGTGGTGACTGGAGGCCTCAGTCATTCTCTTAATTGGTCATCTCTCCCTCCGTGTTATTACTCGTGTTTACCACCTTTTGTCCCTAGGATATTTCTCATATTATCGGCAGATCATCATTGTGGTACCCTGGTACTTTGGTTTGTCTTCGGGTCAAAGCACCCTATCTCCTGCAATCCGATCGAAGGAGGAAAAGAGAGCCATAGTTCCTCTAGCACGGACTACGTTGCTGAGTTGGGACCTCAGCAGCAGTTCTCGTCACCAGTTGACACTCGCACCCCTACACGTTGGTCAGAGATGATGATATTTACTTAGGTAGGGAATTAGCTTTCTTTTTACAGAGCACAAAGCTCGCTAATTCTGTAAGTATCATATTCATTTAGTGGGAAACCCTTGCTTATGTCCTATAGAGACTCGGCAAGGTATGCCTACATTCTTGGACTACCTTATTCACTTTTGGAGCAATTAAATGTTTCATTTGTTTTAGAAACTCAGTTTGACTTATTTAGTAGGATTTTCTTGCCCTTATTCTCTTACATTAAGTACCGGGTACAAGATTTCCTGCGACTTTGATTGACTAATCATTTACCATCCTATAATTAACTTTAATTGTTAAAGATTAAAATTCCACAGGATAGTTACCAGTTGCCACGTTATCCTGTTTCTGACATTTACCATATCACAACTATATTCGTGTACATTTGCTCTCTTTCACCATGTTTCGTCTCCAAGCTTTCCGTAACGATCCAGCAGGTGAAATAGGGACATTATGTCGTGCCAAGAGGACTGAATTACAAACTCTTGTAGATGAGTATCAACTAGATGTTCCCCATGGAGCCAACAAAAATGAATTACATAACTTAATCATGGATCACCTCTTAGATGAAGGGAAAATTGACTCTGAAACTCACGAAACTTATTCTATTGCAGATCAACATGACTTGGCAACTATGAAACTCAAATTTGAACTCGCCAAGCTCGAAAGGGAGCAACAGCAAGCAGCTCTACAAATGAGGAAAGAAGAAGCTGCAATAAGGAAAGAAGAACAAGAACGAGAGGCCGCCTTGAGGAAAGAAGAACAAGAACGAGAGGCCGCCTTCAGGAAAGACGAACAAGAAAGAGAAGCTGCAATCAGGAAAGAAGAGCAAGAACGAGAGGTGGCCTTAAAGGAACGTGAGATGGCCTTATTCAGAGAGCGTGGGCGAGTACAGCTTGAAGCAAAACAACGCCACCTGGAGATACAACGCGAGCATGACAAACAGCAAGTGGCTATGGCTATACAATGTCGTCAACAAGAACTCACGTTGGAAACTACACACCACACTCAACGCCAGCAAGCTACCGCAAGTCTTCCAGTAAGTTTCAATGTCTCCCATGCAAGTAAGTTAATGCCACCATTCGTTGAGACAGAGATTGATGTCTTTTTTACCACCTTTGAGACCCTAGCTAATCAACTTAGCCGGCCTGCTGATCAATGGTCAACCCTTCTCAGAGTGCATCTTACAGGTAGAGCTGCAGTTACTCTCAGTACCTTAGCGTCTGAGAATGACTACCAGACCCTGAAGCAAGCAGTTTTGGACGCCTACCTTCTCTCCACCGAAAGCTACAGACGAAAATTCCGTGACCATCTTAAGGCAAGTACCACCACCTTTCTAGAATTTGCCAATACAAAGAAAAGATATTTCATGAAATGGCTGGAAGCAGCACATGTCTCTACATTTGCAGAACTCATCAACCTCATGCTAGTTGAGGAATTCTTGAGACGTGTTCCCCCTTCCGTCCGTTTATATCTAGCAGATAAAGAAGAAACCGACTACATCAAATGTGCGAAGTCGGCTGACACCTACAGCCTCATCCACCGGCTGACACTATCACCACCTCCCAGTAAGAAGTCTTGGTACAGTTACGATAAAGTGAGTAGAGAGGAAGCGAGCTCACAATTGTATTGTAAGTATTGCAAACTCTATGGACATACCATAGATAGATGTGTGAAGGCTCAATACAAGAGCACTGAATCTACTAAACCCAAACAGACTCCTCCTAAGTCTGGTAAGCCTGTGATGAATGTTGGTGTTAATGTTAATGATCTTTCTCTCTTCAGTAAACACCTGTATCCTGGAACTGTCTCTACCAACGGTACAGATTCGGAGGGACGTTTCAAATTGAAGATTTTGAGGGACACAGCGGCTCTTCAGTCCATTATGTTGAAATCGGCTGTGAATAACGTCGCCTACACCAGGGAAACCGACCTTATCACTGACCTCACTGCTACCACTCCATATCCACTCGCCAGAGTCCATCTGGATTGTCCCTTTGTGACCGGTGAAGTTCAAGTCGCCATCAGGGAAAAGCCTTTTCCCATGCCTGGAGTGCAACTTCTCCTGGGCAACGACTTGGCAGAAGATCTGCAACCGTCCAACCTGATCATCACGGACAAACCCCAAGTGTGTAACTCTGTAATGGATAATCCCATCTTTGAATATGTTCCAGCAGAGGTTCAAGAAAGTGACAAAGTTTCTCCTCCGGTTTTGGTGACCACCCGTGCACAAGCTGCACGCCCGCAACCAGCTGACTCTACTGTTACCGCTGTCCCTCAAGACCCTCAGAATCTACCTCCAAATCTTACCAAGTTGGAGTTCCGTAAGTTACAGAGGGAAGATAAATCATTAACACCATTATTCTTCCAGGCCGAGACTCAACCTGACAGTATCCCTGGGTTCTTCCTAGAGAATGAGTTGCTCTACCGCAGGTACAGACCCAGTAAGCTGAAGGAGGATGACGATTGGGCCAATGTCGAACAACTAGTGATTCCCACCAGCATACGGCCCGATATTCTACACCTGGCCCACGGAGCTCTTTCTCACTATAGTTTCAACAAAACCTACCAGGGAATCAGACAAGACTACTACTGGCCAGGTATGGTAAAAGACGTTAAAAAATACGTACAACAGTGTCATATATGTAAGATGGCAGGTAAACCTAACATCTCTATTCCCCAGGCTCCACTAAAACCCATCCAGGTGCCTGCGGAACCTTTCCACAGACTCATCATAGACTGTGTTGGTTCTTTACCCTGGACCAGTTCTGGCAATGCATATATATTAACTATCATGTGTCCTACCATCAGGTTCCCCATAGCAGTTCCAGTAAAGAACATTACGGCTGCTACTGTGGTGAAACACCTATTGAAGATCTTCACCCAGTATAGATTTTCAAGAGAGGTGCAAAGCGACTGTGGCACCAACTTCACCAGTGATCTTTTCAAGAAGACACTGGAAGAGTTCAACATCACACAGGTACTGTCCAGCCCCTATCATCTTGCTTCACAGGGTTCTCTTGAACGTAGTCATCAGACTATTAAAGCACTCCTAAAGAAATTCTGCAATGACACCTTGAAGGACTGGGATAAACAACTTGATCTCGTTATGTGCATTTTCAGAAGTCTCCCCAATGAGTCTCTAGGAGTATCTCCTTATGAGATGCTCTACGGACGTAAGTGCCGTACTCATCTCAAAGCTTTCAAGGACTCTCTACGTCATGCCACCTTCAGTGACCCTCAGAATGTGCCCAAGTTTCTTCAAAACTTAAAACACATTCTAGAGAGAGTACGTAAATTTGCTAATGACAATCTATTGAAAGCCCAGGAGAGGATAAAGACTCATTTTGACCAAAGCAGCAAATTAAGGAAATTTAAACCAGGAGACTTCGTGTTGGCATATTTTCCTATCCCAGGTTCTCCATTGCAAAACAAGTTTTCAGGACCCTACCGCATCAAGGAGTGCAGAAACAACAACAACTACGTTCTTGAGACTCCAGATAGGCGGCGAAAGACCCACGTCAACCTCCTGAAGCAGTATCAAGGTAATTACCCTACTGTGTTGGTATCTGTCTCTACATTTAAAGGTCCATACCTCCACAGTGAAACCTTCCCTCCTTCTCCCGAAAGCACTAACACTGAGTCGGTGCTTTCCAAATTGGAAATCCTACCTGATCTTCATCCCAAATTACAGGACTATAATAGTGCTCCTTTGCCATGTTCTAATCCTATTCTCGCCTCCCCAGATATCACGAAGCCTTTCATCCTCCATGTCGACGCCAGTGGTACCGGCATCGGGGGTGTCCTGATGTAACAGCGAGGCGAGGAGATTCTGCCTGTTAGCTACTACAGCTATAAATTAAAATCACACCAGAAGAACTACATCACGATCGAAAAGGAGCTGCTATCAATCGTCCTGAACTTGCAGCACTTCGAACCGTACCTGCAAGGTACTCGGTCTATCACCATCTACTCGGACCACAATCCCCTACGCTTCCTGCAGCAAGCTCAATTCAACAACCAACGGCTTATACGTTGGGCTTTATATCTGCAGAATTTCAACCTGGAGATCTTCTACATCAAGGGTTCTGACAACATCATAGCAGACGCCCTCTCCAGAGTCTATGAGGTAGAGGCTGCTCCACCTACCACTCTACCTCCTGAAGACGTAACTTCACCCGGAACCGCAGGCTTCGGGGGAGAGTTGTGACGATAATCTCTTTCAAGAGAGATTGAGCCTGCTCTTCCCTACTTAAAGTTACGTCAAGTTAACAAGTTTAAGATGCTACATTCAAGATACGTCACCGGTAGCACAAAACGTTTTGACCAGGAGGCAAAACGTACCCGAGAACCCCCCTACTCCACACACCCTCCATGCCGGCTCGTCGTCAACCAGCAAACTACCCATCCCAGCCTGCCTGCTCCTGATTGGTGACTTGCCGACCGCGCACCTGCACACTGCACCTCAGTGCCATCTACATGAGTCGACGTCTGAGCCTGACCAGCTATCAACTTCAGAATATTCTTTGTGCTCTTAGAGTTGACATATCTCTCTGGCATACTAAGCTCTCTGGCTTTCGTATACTAAGGGAGGTCTCAGCTAAAGTCGATATTCTCAGCACCATTTCACCATTTGTAATATTTAATCTGTTGTATTTTTGCCTTTATCTTTGTCATTTTATTGCACTAGTCATTGCGACACATATAAGTGCGATCAGGAAAAACAACATAGTAGCCAACACCATCTGCAGACTTAGATCCATTGGTGAAGACGGAAACGGAGCGGGAGCGAGAAGAAAAGTGCTCAAGAAAAAGGCATTTGAGAACCACAGGAGGGGTAAAAGCTTTAGTAATGCAGGTCAAGGATGTACAAAACTGCGAAAGGGGGACTCTCCACGGGGGTAAAGAAGGAACAACACCGGGAGAAATATTAGAAATACGAACGGAAAGAGGATCCTGAAAGCAAGATAACCGGACAAAAAGAGGGAGATGATGAAGAGGAACAGGAACCGCAGGAGGGGTAAAAGTTACAGCACGACAGAGGCGAGAGGAAGGAAGTTGCAAGGACTGCGCAAGATAGCGAAGACAGTAGCGATCACGGCGGTCCTGGAGAGACAGGAAACCAGTGTCAACATATAAGCCGAGGACGGGAGTCGAACGAAAGGCACCAGAACTGAGGTGCAACCCACTATGGTGCAAAGCATCAAGACGACGAAGAGTAGAAGGAGAAGCAGATGAGTAAGCAGGGCAACCATAATCGAGCTTAGACAGGACGAGAGAGGAATGTAAAGCAAGGAGAGTGCGCCTATCCACCCCCCAAGAAGTATGGAACAATACCCGAAGGAGGGGAAGGGCCTCACAGCACTCAACACGGAGGTAAGAGATATGGAGAGACCAAGACAAACGAGTGTCAAAGAATAACCCCAAAAGCTTCGCGGAATCTTTGTACTGAAGGGGATGACCATAAAGTGACAAAGAGGGCGAAGAATGACCCATTTCCGAATAAAAGTCATGGCACAAGTCTTAGAAGTAGAGAACTTGAAGCCATGATCGGTGGCCCAAGACGACACGGCATCAATCTCAAGTTGAAGCCAGCGTTGAAGGAGAGGCGAAACATCACCCTGACAGCAAAGTGTAAGATCATCGACATAGAGAGCGGAGAAGACGCCTGAAGGAAGAGAGGAAAGAAGACCATTGAGGGCAACCAGAAAAAGAGTAGTGCTCAGAACACTACCCTGGGGCACACCTTCGTATTGCTGAATAGAGGCAGAGAGAGCGGTACCAAGGCGCACCCGAAAGGAATGACGAGAGAGGAAGCTGCGAAGAAAGAGAGGGAGATGACCACGAGGCCAAAATAATGAAACTGGGGAAAGAATATGATAACGCCATGTGGTGTCGTAAGCCTTTTCCAGGTCAAAAAGGACGGCAACAACGGAGGTCTTCGCAGCAAAAGCAGTACGAATATAGACCTCCAAGTTCACCAGGACATCTGTTGTGCTGCTGCACTTGCGGAAACCAAATTGAGGAGGTGATAGTGTTCCAGGAACCACATCAGACGAACGTTAACCATATATTAAAAGAGTTTGCAGACACAACTTGTGAGGGCAATAGGGCGAAAGTCCTTAGGGGATGTTCCCAGAGACCCTGCTTTGCGAACAGGGAGGACAACGGCATCGAGCCAGTCCTCAGGGACTGACGACGACTCGCAGATCCGATTATACAGACTCAGTAAATGCTGAGACGTGCACGGAGGGAGATGGCGAAGCATCTCATAATGAATGCCATCAGAGCCCGCTGCCGTAGAACCGCAGAGGGCCAGGGTAGAACGAAGTTCAGAGAGAGAGAAGAGATCGTTATAGGGAAGTCGAAGACGAGTGTAGAAATCGAAAAGACGAGATTCAAGGACAGGTTTACGAAGAAGGAAAGATTGGGGAAGATGAAGACTAGAGCTAACAGAAGAAAAGTGGGAACGCAGTTCGGTAGCGACCTGCAACAGGTCCGCCACAAGAGTACCACGGAGGTGAAGGACTGGTGAAACTTAGGGAACGAACTTACCCGCTATCTTGCGGATACGCTTCCAGATCTGTGGCAGAGGAGTTTCGGACGTAATGGTGGAGGCATAAGAAGCCCAACATTCACGTTTAGCCATACGGATGGCCCTATGGGCCACCGCACTCGCTTTCCGAAAGAAAAGAAAAGAATCGGCCGTCTGCTGACGGCGGTGTCTCTTCCAGGCTGCACACTTACAGCAGACAGCCCGAGCACAGTCTGCATTCCACCAGGGAACGCACTTCCGTGGACCCCGAGAGGAAGAGCGAGGAATTGAGCGGAGGGCAGCGTCAATTCAGTGTCATGAAAAAGGAGGAGAGTGCGAGGAGAGGCAGAAGGGAGAGGTCAGAAAGAGCAGCACTGAGGGTAAAGAGGTTCCAATCCACTTTAGCAAACTTCTACCTAGGGAAGGAGAGGGGAGGGCGAAAAGAGAAAAAGGAAACAAGGATGGGGAAATGGTCACTACCATGGAGGTCATCAAGAATCTGCAACGTGAAATCTAAGTAAAGAGAAAACGAGCAAAGAGAAAGATCAAGACAGGAAAGGGTGCGAGTCCGAGAGTCCAAATACGTGGGCTCACCAGAATTCAGAAGAAACAGGGAAGAAGAGAGGATAAATGGCTCAAGAAGGCGACCCCGGGTGGTCGTCAAAACATCGCCCTAAAGAGAATGACGACAATTGAAATCACCCAGCAGGAGCACAGCTCCGGCAAGGAGTCCAGGAGGTGTTTCAGATCAGGAAGAGAAAGCGAGACACTCGGGGGGAGATAAATGGAACAAACTGTGTACCATTTCCCCACAAAGATACGAGCAGCAGAACAATGGAGAGGCGAAGGAAAAAGTAAGGGGACCAAGGGAACATCAGAGCGAATCAAGAGAGCAGAAGAATTAGGAGCCACAGCAACAGCTATGTGGGGGGGGGGGGAAGAGAAAGGAATAGCCATGAAAGCGACCAGGACGAGCACCAAGCATCGGCTCCTGGAGACAGACACAAAGGAGCAAAAATGTCGAAATCAGATGTTGGAGTTCGAGGAAATTGGCGTAATAACCTCAAACGTTCCATTGAAGAATAGACATCGATGAGAAAAGAAAGGACAACAACAGAGAACAAGGAAGAAACAACGGCGAAAGAGCAACATAGCACGTTAAAGAATATCAGGGTCGGGATCAGGGTCAGCAAGGTCAGGGTTAGGGGGCATGGGTAAACTGAGCAAAGATGGAGGGAAGGAAGCGGGAGAACAGACCAGAGGTGGGCGGGCGGAGTCCGGAGGAGGAGGAAGAGGAGGAGACAACGGAGAGGAGCAGTCAAGGACAGCAACAGGAAGAGGGGGAGTAGAAAGAGGGAAGCACACCTCAGCAAGGGCAGCAACCGAGAGGGAAGCAGGGGCCAAAGAAACCTCCATAGCAGGAACCGGGGGCGCAATTACTGAAATGGGCGGGGAAGGAGCAATAGAGCCAGTAGTACAGTAGTAGGGGTCGAGGAAGAAAGCGACGCCTTCTTACCCGCCGGGGAGGAGGAAGGAAAGGAGCCAGGCTTACGCTTCTGACTTAAAGAGAGCGGTGTCCCAGTAACTACGTACCGGGCAACGGATTCCGGCGTCTCACCAGGAGAAACTGAACGAGAGCACACACGACGGCTGTTAGGAGAGCGATGGACATCAGCCTGCATTGACAGGTGGCGGGGAGAGTCAATTGACGGAGGAGAAGGATGGGAAGAAGGATTGGAGGGAGACGAGGAAGAAGACACAGGAGACATGACAGACCGGGTAGAAAGAAGGGGAACCCCAAACAGAGGACCAGGAGGGCGACCCGTCGGAACAGAACTCAAAGGAACAGAGGACAGAGGAGGGGGCAGTGGGTGCATCAGGGTCCAAGGCCCGGAAACGGTTGTGAGTCTGAGGAAGGTGGGAAGGACGAGGAGAGGAGGAGTGCAACACGCGAGCATAAGAGACGTTAGCATGAGGCGGGAGCTGGCGAACCTGGCTCCTCGCCTCAGGAAAAGATAAACGCTCCCGGTGTTTCAAGTTGAGGACGGCTGCCTCAAGCTTGTAATGTATACACGCACGGGAGAAGGTAGGATAGGCCTCACCGAAGTTGAGGCAGCGAGCCTGGGGAGAAGTGCACTCCGACTTAGAGTGACCTTCGCCCCCACACAAAGGACAGAGAAAGACAGTCCCAGAGCAGCGGAAGGCAACATGCCCAAACCTCCAGCACTTGTTACAGAGCCTAGGAGAAGGAATGTACTCCTGGACAGAGCACCTGGCACCAGCAAGAATGACAGGGGGTGAAAGGGTCCTACTATCAAAGGTAATCTTCACAACCCGAAGGGGTTGCCGGCGACGACTACGAGGGGGACGAGTTAACGTGTCCACCTGGAGGACAGAATGGCCCTGGGCCTCGAGGATATGCCGAATATCATCGTGGCAATCTTGCAGATTCCGAACACCGGTTGCAACATGGGGCGGGAGGAGAATAGTGCCAACACTGGCATTCAACTGAGCGTTCTTTGAGACCCGAACAGGGGTCTCGCCAAGGCAGGAAAAGACAGCCAAGCGGGAAGTTGCATCCTGAGAAGAAGCAGCAACGACACGTGTACCGAGATGAGTGGGGTTGAAGGTAACAGAGGCATCCACAAAATCAACAAGATGTCGATGGAGGGAGAAATCGTCAGGAGGCGCAGAATCAAGAGGGAGGAGATCAAAGTATTTGGCCCACGAAGCAGGACCAAACAAGGCATGATAGGCCTCAGAGTGGAAGGAATCGACCGAGTGCGGCCGTGTCGAGGACGGCGTTGAAAACCCCCAGAGAGAGAGGGGTAAAAGGCGCAGGAGTCACAACTAGAGATTGAGCAGTGCCAGGGGACGAGGTAGTCACCACTGGGGGCTTGGGGCTCGACCCAACCACAGAGGAGGGAGGAGAGTAGTCAGAGAGGCCAAAGGAGGAGCAACGTCGGGGTCCAATGCAGCGGAGGCTACAGAGCCTGTTGTTCCAACACGGACCAACTTGGGGGCTTGGTTGCCCACCCCACGAACCTGAGAAGGTAAAGGAGGAACAGAATACAACATAGGTACGAAAAAGAAACATTCATTTCACGAGTGTGCCCCCACACCCACCATGGAGCCACAATTAGAGGCAGGACACCCAACAAGAAGCTATCGCCGATCTTGCCGGGGCCCCCTAGGGGTGCGTCGTGAGTATACGCCCCACAAACGCCACCTTAAGAACCGTCAGTCCGTCGAGATCGGGTTCAGTGACGAAAGGAGGAGTGACAATAAAAGGTTCCACTCGCTCTCAATGTTGGGTACTACAGTTCTACGGGTGCAAGAGTATGCCTCCTCAAGCACCCGGGCGTCAAAATAGAAGTCCAAAGGAATAACCAAAACAAGCAAAAGGTCGACAGGAAACTACAAGCAGATAGGATAAGAGGAGGGAGAAAAACGAAACAGAAGGAAAATGAAAAGTTGTTCAGTACAATTTGAGAGGACAGCAGCAGGAGAACAAGGCCATAAAAGGACAGAGGACTGTCCCAAGGAGCATCACACTCCGGCAGCCGCCCACCAAGCCCCCCTCACGGCATCAATGAGCTGAACGGGGAGGGAAGGGGGTGGTATCTTCGTGGTAAATGCTCCAATTTTTCCTAATTTGATTTAAAGATTTCAAATTTGATGTCAAAATCTTAATATGTAACCAATTGTTATTTTATTCATTGAGGTCTCAGAATGCCATATAACCTTTATGTTTCTTGTAGCTAAATATTGTTTGAGAGTATAGTTTACTGTAAAACATTTTTCAATGTTGCCATCCAAATATGTGCAAAATTAATTCCCCCAAAAATGATAACTCCAAACGTTATGGCTTTACGATTAAACGACAACAAGAACACCTTAGAACTATGAACATTCCACATAATATGTAAAAATGGTTAGAATCAGTCAGAATCTTAATTTTTGACAGTGTCTCAAAGCTGATAATTCTGTTCATTGAGAAAAAGTTTTCGACAATGTATATAGTACTTCGAATTTATGACATATGTTGTAAGTTTTATTTAAGATAGCTTGGCATTCATACTCGAATATGTGAAAGTTGTAGGAAAATATGTTTTGAAATGAAGTCAAGGAAAAAAATATTAGGATACCTTAGGGATAACTGTAAAACTGGGCCTCTTAACTGTCTAACAATAGGTTAGACATATATATGAATGATATTGGATGGTTGTAAATAGGACCTGCCTCGAATGGGCAGCTGCAGTTACCTTTATTCTTATGTTCATCCTTCTGCAGTTTCCCCCATTTTTATGTTCTTATAACAAACATATTCCAATAACTTTATTGCCCATATATATAAGTGGGCCCTCATTTGGTCCTCATTCCTCAATACAACCTAAATAGACAAAGAGAATAGAATTTAAAATCTAACTAAATCGACCAACAAAATAAATAAAAGTCACAACTTCTGTCACCTGTGGCTGATTAACATGTTGACCAATTTCGGTCCAACTTCATAAGTTTAGTGCCAGATATACATTCTCCAAGATGTAGAAGTCACAATAAAATCCGCAATAAAAACAGAAAAAAAATCAAAATAAATAAAAAAAGTGGTTGTCAGCTTTCCGTACAATGGAGCATAAGACATATTGCCATTGGGCAATGTATTTATATGATATATCATAAAATACAGCATAATAACATACTAACTCATTATTATGTGTGAAATCTGGCCCTCCAGGTGGTACTAGCTGCATATCCACGTTGTAGACCCGCCTTACTTTTCTTCTTCATGCGTCGGACAGTTACTTGCATCTCTTTATCCCTGAATGCCAGTAAATAGGAGGTGTTATCTTTATCAGTAAGAGTTGCCGCCCGTCGTGCACACATTTATTTAATCAAAATCGTAAATAATTAATTTCCTAACGTATTGAGATGAAATCTGCACGACTCTGATGCCAAATAACGAGAGATTTGCTTAAAAATTTTCCACTATTTTTCATATTTGGAAAAATCTCCTCTGTCACTTGTTTCACTTTTGATAATGAAACGAATGAGAACAAACTCAGCTCTGAAAACGACAAAAAATATTAAAACAAGCTTACTTTTGGCATTGAAAAATATGAGAAGAACTAGTTTGTAACAACGAATAGTATGAGACCAAACTTGTCTGTGACAGCGATCAGCATTAGAACAAGTTTAATTGTAATATCAAATAGTATGAGAACAAGTTTGGTTGTAATAATCTTCCCAAACAAGCTTAATTTTGACACCGGAGAGAGAGAGAGAGAGAGAGAGAGAGAGAGAGAAAGAGCATAAATATCTGCAGGCAATTCAGCCTATGGCTATAATTCTATAAACATCAACATAAATATTCCTTCATAAACAACAATGATCAATCAATCACCCTATCAGTCCTAGAACACAGATGTATGTCTCTGCAGGTAATCCAGCCTACGGTTGTAACTATACTTTAGTATAAGTACTTCTTAGCACAAAAATGGTAATCAGTCACTCACCTTTCCCTGCGTCTTGCACGCTAATGACAACCAAACACTCTACCAACTCCCTACAATTAATCAACAAGAACTTCCCTTCCACATCTGGAAGCTCACTACCCTGACATCAGGTTCTTCCGGGTTTATCTACCAGGATCCGCTACAGCTCTTCCAGGCTGTTACACCATGAAGTCTTCCTTAAGCAACAGCTCTTCCAGGCTGTTACACCATGAAGTCTTCCTTAAGCAACAATGGTGCTTCACCACTGGCGGCTGGCCGCTGGCCCCTCAGTTGCCCTCCAGCGGTCTGAGTGGATGGACGTCGCTCTGCCCTCCAGGCTGTTCCTCCATCTTTGCTCTTATTTAAGGCCTTCTGCCTTAATAAAATATGTCAAATGTATCAATAAACCTTCGCTACGATCGTTGGGCACATGATCAACTATATGCAATCACTGTAAACTGGTTAAAATGTGCTTACCACAATAAGGTCTCCTGCAGGGCGCTCTCTGACGGGGCGGCGACACTCAGGACGCCTCAGGCTACCCGAAGAACTGCTTTAACTGCCCCCTCAACACCTGCAGTTCCTGACTTGAGCTGACACGCCTCCTAACTTATTCCTCAGTTGAGACGTCTGTCCACTTCCGTCCTCTTGAAGGTATATCAAACAGGGGTGCTTATTCACCAGGGGCTCAAACGGAACACGCCCTCCCCTCACGATTTCTTCAGCTCAAGTGAGCTCAAGCTCCTCTCAAGCAAGCCTCACACCTCCAGCGAACTCTCCACATCTTATATCAAGTCATTTACTTATTTTCTTATTCACTGCCCACATTCTTAAATTATTTATCAAATCCAACCCATTATTTTACATATGAATCTTCATGTCTATATTTCTTTGGCCTCTTAGTCAGGTCAGGCCTGGTAGAATAATTCTCAAAGGGTGAAGACTCGTTTTTCAGCTACCTGGGATCATAACACAACACACTGGCAGAAGTCTCCAGCAACACACTGGCAGAAGTCTCCAACAACACACTGGCAGAAGTCTCCAGAACAGACTTACAACAAGTTTACCAGACAGCCAGTACTTCGTAACACAGTTTGGCCATCCTGGGGAACGTCAGTCCAATCAACAATACTTCACTAAGTATTTCCAGACATCTCACTGTCTATACCGACTTCCCTTGTTCCCGATGGAACACGTCTTGAGTGCAGGACTGTCCTGATTGAAATGATTCCTGTTGACCAAGATACTCTCCACATCTCTTATGTGGACAAAAATGTTATTAACATGACAGAAACTACACCGGGATCAACTACGATCTCAACCTTCCACCGGGGAACAGAAAATGTTTGTTGAGCTTCTCAACAGGCGGCGTTGTCATTGTCACACCTCCCTCAACAGATGGCGTCAATATCATCACACGTCCCCCCCCCTAAAAGAACTTGTTTTAATTTCTACCAAAAAATAAATAAAAATTCGAATGTTGGGTTCGTGTTACCACATTCTGAATTCCTCTTATGTGTTCAATACACAGTTCTTACTGATGGAGATGAAGTCTCCATCTGGTTAACTTGAGAGTCTTATGATGGAACTGTGCTAGAAATTTTAATAGTTTAAGGTCAGATCTGACCAAAATTGGATGACCATTACTTGTCAAATAGACATCAAAATGCTGCACAGCGCTCACCAACCCCACTTACTCTATAACTGAATAATTCCATTGACAATCATTCAATTTCTTAAAATAAAACGCCATAAGGTGTTCTATCCCCTTTCGTATCATTCTGTGGCAACATTGCCCCTATGCCATAGTCTGAAGCATCGACGGGTAATATGAATCTGTCATCGAAGTTATTGGACTTCAGAATGAGAGATGATATCAATATTTTAGGCTCTCAAAAAGATAATTGAGAGTCCTTGGTCAACATGAACTTTGCTCTCTTCTTCAGGAGATATTCCATAGATGCACTTAAAGTAGCAGACATAGCGCCTCTACACAAGGGAGGGAGCAAAGCATTGGCAAAGAATTATAGACCAGTTGCACTAACATCGCACATCATAACAATATTTGAGAGAGTGATTAGGAGTCAGGTCACCAATTTCATGAAGACCAATGACCTTCACAACCCAGGCCAACATGGATTTCGAGCGGGAAGATCGTGCCTCTCGCAGCTACTTGAGCACTACGACAAAGTCACTGAGGCATTAGAAGAAAAACAGAATGCTGATGTGATATACACGGACTTCGCAAAGGCTTTCGATAAATGTGACCATGGCGTGATAGCACACAAAATGAAGTCAATGGGAATAACCGGTAAAGTAGGACGCTGGATACTCAGTTTTCTGTCAAACAGGACTCAGCGAGTAACGGTCAACCATATAATATAGACCGTTATGCAACACTTACGTTAAGACAGTGATGCAACACTCACGTTTGAACCGTGATGCAACACTCACGTTAGGACCGTGATGCAACACTTACGTTTGGACCGTGATGCAACACTCACGTTAGGACCGTGATGTAACACTCACGTTTGGACCGTGATGTAACACTCACGTTAGGACCGTGATGCAACACTTACGTTAAGACAGTGATGCAACACTCACGTTTGGACCGTGATGCAACACTCACGTTTGGACCGTGATGCAACACTCACGTTTGGACCGTGATGTAACACTCACGTTAGGACCATGATGCAACACTCACGTTAGGATCGGGATGCAACACTCACGTTAGGACCGTGATGCAACACTCACGTTAGGACCGTGATGCAACACTCACGTTAGGACCGTGATGCAACACTCACGTTAGGACCGTGTTGCAACACTCACGTTAGGACCGTGATGTAACACTCACGTTAGGACCGTGATGCAACACTCACGTTAGGATCGGGATGCAACACTCACGTTAGGACCGTGATGCAACACTCACGTTAGGACCGTGATGCAACACTCACGTTAGGACCGTGTTGCAACACTCACGTTAGGACCGTGTTGCAACACTCACAACTCACATTCCCATCAAGTGTTTAACGTTGTATTCTTGCGAGATTTTAATGTTTTATTGCTAATATGTAAATTTTATTGAAGTTAGCGATTGAATAAATCAACAAAAGGTGATAGAAAATATAACTAACAAGTTAAATAAATAGATGAATAATAAAAATAATGAATAAATAAAATGTGACTGAAGAAACAAATTATATAAGATTGAACAGCTAATAAATAGGATAGGACTAATAATGAAGGTGTTTAACTAGTGAAATATAGGTGATTAAATATAAAAAAATTGGTGATTGCATAGTAAATGAGGCTTTAAAAATAGATAAAATCATATAAACAGATTCAATAAAGTTGCCATAACTGAGAAATTAAACGTGATTGAACATTGAAAATGTGATTATATAGATGAAAATTGTGCTTGAATTATTATAAATGAACTATTATTTATAAACTAAATGGAAAAAGAAAGATGCAAAGAGAGAGTTCGAACTGTGGGGAAAAATAATTTCCCATTGAATAATTAATAAAGGCGACTAAACAGATAAATATACGTGATTAAATATCTAGAAAAGGGTGATTGGGTTAATAAATAAATGACGACAACAAATAAAGATGAAGTGATGGAAAGAGAAAATTTTAAACATATTTATTGATAAATAAAACGTGATTGAACATATAAAATGTGATTAAATGGATGAAGAATAGTACAGGATTAAAACTTAATTATTTCATAGTCAATATACGTTTTTTTTAATAATACATTAGGTACATCTGCATTTGTGCAGCTACCCTAGTCTATATAAAGTGGAGTACAGTGTGTGAAAATGTCACTACGTGGTGCTAAAAAATCCCCATCACACAGGATGGTTAGTCATACAGAGGCATATGATAGGCAGTCTGCACTGGCAGACTCCGGATGCATTTTGAGGATATCATCAACACAAGAGTGAGTAAGGTAACAGTGGTAATAAAAGTCCCCATCTTGCAGGATGGTTAGTCATACAGTAGCATGCACTGGCAAATTTTGGGTGCAATATGAGGATATCAAGAATACGAGAGTGAATAATGTAATTGCAACTCCAGGTACCTCATGCCAACTGGTCTGAAAGGTCTAATAACTGGGCATTCGGTATTCTAGTGTGGAGATCAGCCGCAGTTATGCTCACAGAGTTTGCACCTGGAGTGCTCAGGATTGGGAGACCTGTCACCTGTAGCCACCTGCCACAGGTAACGGTAACCCAACCTGATCCTTGCAACCACTGTGTCGCACAGTCTGATGGACGTTTTGTGCTGCCCATAGATATAGGTTTCAGATCTGAACAAATCATAGCTATTAATACTAGTACTTTCAGGTCTTTGGGGGGCCAGTACTTTCTTTCCTATCAGACCTGAGTGTTTGGACCAATACAGTTTTGACAGTAGAGATGGGAATACCTAGATCTAATTCAACTTCATCTTTGTTGCACGCTAATTTGGCTGCAATGTCTGTCTCATTATGATGGGTTATATTCATGTGTGAAGGTATATAGTCAATATATGGAAAAAAAGGAAGGTCTGTGTACCGTGGAGTTCGAACTGGTGACCGCGTGAACACCGGGTCCGACCTCCCATTCAGGCCACGACGCTTCCTGCTTAATGAAGAACTCAGCAGTCATACATTCATCCACTTCATCATACGTCATCAATTGACATTTGAAGCAAGCGAAGAAAAATAAGGAAGGAAAATAATTTTTGTGAGGAAGTGAGGAAAGGTAAGGAAACTATGAGGGGAAAGTACTAGGCCTGTATGATTATATAGCACTTTGAAGTGATATTAAGATCATCCGGAATATATAAGGACGAAATATATGAATGGAAGCTATCACTTTGACCATCAGGGGATCGAACGCGGACTCTGCAAGAAGCGAGAGGACGGAGTGGGGTAACGGTGCCCAAGCACTTGGACCATCGGGGATTGAACACAAACGTATTTTATAAGCAGCACAGATCTAATAAATTTAAGCAAACTGAATTGTACACAATTGTTCTCACTAGTTCTTTATGGTATATGAATAAGGTTTTAAACTTGGTATTTATCCAATAAAATATAAAAAATTGCAAAGGCATAGATTTTGACATTGATGTACTCACCTAGATGTGCTCACTTAGATGTTCTTACACTAATCATCAATCTTTCATCTTGTTTAAAACATAAGTTATTATGATACTTTAAGCTGATTTTGTAATGTTCATGTTTGTTTTAGTATTTATCGCATGGTAGAAATTTCATTGAAAGATTAGAGAAAAGGTATTATCATTATATATGACGAATAGATTAGATTCAGATTTTTCTATTAGTTGGCATTCACGAATGCATACATACATATTCTGAGTTTTGCAAGATTTAGTAATAGTATTTTGTGAGGGTTGCAACACTGGGATCAGATGTTGTGAGATTTGCAAAACACAAAAAAAACATATTGGAAAACTCCTAACACGGAAATTATGTAATGTAATAAGTTTTTCCAGACCGGTGCAACACTCATAATACGTTGGTGTTGTGTTGCAACACTCACAACACGTTATTACTGTTTCGCAATACAATATGACTAATAAATTACATAATATATAAAAGTTTCTAGAATTCGTAAATAAAATGTAATTGAATATTTAAAATTTAATTAAACAGATGAAAAATAGTTTTAGATTAAAACTAAAGTATTATCTGCGTAATATATGGAAAAAGGAAGCTCAAATGGCGTTCAGAGAGTTCGAACTGGTGACCGCGTGAACACCGGATACGACCTCCCAGTCTGGCCACGACCCTTCCTGCTTATAATGAAGAACTCATCACTCATACATTCCTCCACATCATCATCATACATCATCATGTGACATATAAGACATGATGAGAGAAAATCAGTGAGGAAAAAAATTCCCTGTGAGGAGGCGAAGTAAGGTAAGGTAAGGTAATAATGAGGTGAAAGTACTGCTCTAGTATAATTATAGCGCTTGTTAAGGATATTAGGATGAGCTGGGATATATAAGAACGGATTGAAGGAGCGGTGCCCAACCACTTCGACCATCGGGGATCGAACAAAAATATATTTTATATACAGCATGGATCTAAATAAATGAAAGCAAAATGAAGTGTATACATTTCTCACCAATTATTCAAGATATATCAACAAGGTTTAGAACTTTGCATTTGTCTAATTAATAATTTTTTTTGGATAGGTTGTTTATAAGTAAGATGTTCACCTTATGCGTTCACCTAGTGTATTCACTTAGACGTGTTCACCTAGTGTGTTCACCTAGACGTGTTCACCTAGACGTGTTCACTTACATGTGTTCACCCTAATAATCATTGTTTCTTCTTGTTCAAAGGTAAAAATATTAATAAGACCTGAGGCTGATTTTGTACATTTCAAGTTGTTGTTTTTACAATGATAACATGATTGAAATTATCTCTATATAATTTGTTTTTAGTAATGAACGAATGAGAGTAAATAAAGACAATATCAGTGTATTTGACGTATAGATCACATATAGATTTTTCTTATAGTTGGACTCAAACGTTGAAAGCCAGAAACACCAGATGGACAGACAATTATTTTATAAAGCATTTTAATTTATGTTTTAAATATTTTCCCTTCATCTACATTCAAAGAGAAACAAAATTACACAGATATAACACGAATGCATACACGTGTTGTGAGTGTTGCAACACAGAGGAATAATAACTTGTAAGTGTTGCAACACAAAAAGCATGATGAGAGTGTTTCAATACAGAAATGAGGTGTTTTGAGTGTTGCAGTACAAGAATTTGGTGAGTGTTGCTACACGGGAATAACGTGTTGTGGTTGTAGGACAACAAGAATGTTTTGTATTTAAAAACGGACAAAATTTGCTGTGTATTGCTAAACACATTATTCCTGCGTTTCAACACTTTTACACTCCTAAACACAACACACATGAGTTTACTCCCTGAGAGTTATTCTGCCAGGCCTGACCTAACTAAGAAGTCAAGGAGATATAGTCCTGGATATTTATATAATAAACAATCGGTTTAATTTGACGAGCAGTTTAAAAGTATGGGCAGTAAACAAGGATATAAATAAATGACTTGACATGGGATGTGGAGAATTTGCTGGAGGTGTGAGGCTCGCTTTAGGGGGGGAAGCTTGACCTCAATTGAGCTGAAGAAATCATGAGGGGAACGCGTGCTCCGTTAAAGCTCCTGGTGGAGAAGAAACCCTGTTTGATATACCTTCAAGAAGAAGGAAGTGGACGGACTTTTCGACAGTGGAATAAGTTTGTAGACGTGTCAGCTCAAGTCGTGGACTGCAGGAAGAGTGGTAAAGTAGTACTGAAGCATTTTTCGTTGGGCAGCTTATGAGTGCCCTGTCGAGTATCGGCCAGGGAGCACCCTCGACTGAACAAATTCTGTGGTAAGCCCATTTTATCCAGTTGACAGTGAGTGCCTGTAGTGGTTGTGTGCCAAGCTACCGTTAGCGAGTGTTTATTGATACATTAGGCATATTGTATTCAAGCAGAAAGTTTAAATAAGAGAGTAAAGATGGAGGAACGTCTTGGAGGGCGGAGCGACGCATCCAACCTCTTCGCAGCCCCGTGGCTAACTGACTGAGGGTGGTGGGCTCACGGCGGGGGTATCTGCCTCTAGGGCCGGACGGGTGTGGCGAAGCATGGATTCGTCAGAATGGGGAAGTCCCCTCACAGCGTTCGGGAATCAGAGAGGCGTAGAGTGAAGATATTATGTTAGGTGAATATTTTAGTTATATGTTAGCAGGGAAATATTTTTATTGGCGTGTCAATGGGTTGCAGGTTTGTCTGAGGAAGGAGTTGATGGGAGAACGTTGAGGCCAGAGAAGAAGTTACTGAGTGGAACTTCAATGGCTGTAGGAGTGGATGTTGAGCTCTGACAAAGAGCAGAGCCTCATAGTGAGAAGGTGGATCTCAAACTGTGGGAAGAGGAGCAGTGAAGTGACGATTTACATGTTTCTGTGGAATCAGTGGTGGAGTACCACTGGCATCCGAGGAAAACTTCGTGGTACAGCAGCCTGGAAGATTTGTAGAGTATTCTGGTAGATAATCCTGGAAGAACCTGGAGACGTTCAGGGCAGTGAGCCTCTGATTGTAGAGAGGAGGTTCCTAGTGATTACATACTGTGACGGTGTTCTCCCCCTTATATTTCTCCCACGCCTGCTGTAAGAGTCATGTCCACTTTACCCGAGCGTTCTCTACGTCGCAGGCATCAGTTTGGTATATGTGGGAGAATGTAGTGTTCTCGGAGTGCCGAGAAATTTGTAAAAAAAGAGTATTTTAGGCTGTGGTTTAGGCCCTTTAGGAAGCCAATATGGCGCTGGCTCTTCTGTTTTGCCGCCAAAACTGTGTGACGTCAGTGACACCAGATTGGTCGCCGACAGCGACGTGGCACAGGGAGCCAATGAAAACCTCCCATGGCGAATATGACGTCACGAAGGAAGGGGGGTCCGGTCATCGCCGCGGTGGCGCCATCAGTCTAAGACAGCACATCAAGGAGGTCGGACGTGCGCTGGGGGTCCTGTCAGTTGGACAGTTTACCCCGACTCCGGAGGATTTACGCATTACCCATGGCCTGCCAACACCTGTGGGGTCTTCCTTCGTTCATGTGTTGGACCGAAGAAGGAATTGACAGAATATTGAGCAACAAGTGCTCCAGGAACAGGTGTTGTGCAAGAGTGGAGTCTAGGCAGCGACGTATGCGACGGCTGATAGCTCCACAGTGATGATGTAGTGGCTGGGCCAATCCTCCGGAGGGAATCAGTCTGACACGACACGTCAAGGTGGTTGGACGTGCGAAGATTGGTCCTGTCAGTTTGACAGTTGTTTCCCGCTCCCGTGGATTTTACGCATTACCCGAAGTCTGCAAGTACTCTGTGAGGCCTTCCTTCATTCATGTGTTGGACCAGAGAGGGAATCGATGGGATATTGAGCAACAAGTGCTCCAGGACAGGTACTGTGCAAGAAGAAGTGAAGTCTGTGCAGTGACGTATGCGACATCTGAGGCAGTTCACCAGTTTGTGACGGCGTAGTGGCTGGACCGAGCCACCGGGAAGCAGCGGAAGAAGAAAACTATTCGGGAATCCGAACGACTGCAGCCGAGACGTAGGCGGGCAGCCGTAGCTGGGAGGAGAAGTTGACGGCCGGGAGACCGACTCCAACCCTATGAGAAGTTGTGGAGGAGCACGGACCTGCAGTGAAAAGGCACGGAGACGACGCGTTTATGGTGGGACGTTGATTGAGTTCCTGGAGGACACGACAGAGTGTGTGTGGGGGCGTTCCCTACACGAGGCAGGAGCCAGGACCAGGAGCTACAACTCAACTCTCACTGGAGGATAGGTGGAAGTAGGTGATTCTAGTTTCCCTCCCAATTCCCCTTTAGTCAGCTATATTATTTAGCCAGAGGATTTTGTATGTTGTGAGCAAGGCTCACCTATGTCACAGTAAGGCACCAGTGTGCAGAGTGGGACTATATAGAGTGCTCACAGAATTTATTACTATTATTGGTGTATGCAGGCACCCGGAGTAATTGATGAATTTACTGTGTTGATAACGTCTTTCATGAGACTTTAATATGATCATTTAGTGAGAGAATATATATATAAATAGGCCAGTATTTGGAGTTAGGCTATGTGCCCAGTAACTATGTTATTACCATTATTGATGTCTATGATTCATCCATATATATATATATATGTCTATGCTTGTGTATTGAATAATCATTCATGTGTGCAGTGATTAATTGTGTTATCGCCCACGAAAGGAATTACTGAGAACTCAGTGATATATACTTGCATACGTTATCATTAAATGAAGGGCAGTGTGTAATACCATGACAGTGAATTATTGTGACCTTTAATATAGAAATGTTTGATTGAGCTCAAGATCAGTGTAGCGAAGTATTTACGTGCTATTGTCGCAAATATTGTGTGTTCGAACTTCTAGTGATCTTTGAGAATTTAAAGAAACAGAGCGCGTGACGCCAGGAAAACAAGCAATAAACGTTCACACGGCGAGAAGGGCGTGGTCCAGCTGATTTTGACATTGACGCGAGGGGGAGCATTGCCAGCTTGGCGAGTTCATGATTATATGTGTGGGAACGAGCGACTTCCGCTTGGAACAGCTGTTTGCTTATTTGATATAATCTTGTGATGTCTTTGAATTAGTTTTAAGTAAAATACAAAGTACATTGGTGTTTATATCATCCCCTCCATATTTCTTGTGGCTATATAAAACCTGAAAGCAAATAGGGATAGAAGTAAATACCTGCCTGATATCAGATCTATTGAGTGTGTCCTTGCCACTGTTACCACAATTCAACAAAACCACTGACGTGTTACTGGACACCGGAAACACCAGTTGGCGACCTTGTGGTTAGTAGTAGAGCCCATGACGGGGCGGGCACACAATAGTTAAGTGAACAAGTTGTGTTCCCACTCATTCTCGATCAGAGGCCGGTTGGGATTGACTGGGATACTCTCCTGGCATACAGTGGCGCCGCGAGGATAGAGTGAAGACCCGCAGGGCTACGGTGAGTGACCTTGAGTATACTGTTACTCGCCCCTTTCCCCTCTCATTGGAGGTGAACCCCAAAATTGGCGACCTTGCCAGGATTAAGTACTTATACTGTCGCTTACCGAGGAACCCCGACAATACAGAGTTGATAGAGTGTTTGAGTGTCATTAGCGTGCATGACTCAGTTGGAGGTGAGTGATTGGACGTTTGTAGCAAGGAATATTTATAACAATGTTTATAGTGTTGCAGCCATAGGCTGGATTTCCCTGTGTATATTTATATATTTTCTAGAGCTGATGGTGCCTTATGGTATTGCAAGATTAAACTCACTTGGTGAGGTTGGTAGTATAAATGGTGAGCCTGGAGTTGGGCTACCACTTGATATAAGCAGCTGATACAGTCCTGATGGTAGTGGATTGCAACCTGACCATAATAGCATAGAGTGTTGGTATCATTATTATATCGTGAGTGTGTTGTACATATTCTCTGTATATAAAATGTTTATAACCAGCAGGTGTTTGCCCCTTGGTCTAGTGAGGCTTCCCAGAAGGTCGAAGAGAGAGAGAGAGAGAGAGAGAGAGAGAGAGAGAGAGAGAGAGAGAGAGAGAGAGAGAGAGAGAGAGAGAGAGAGAGAGAGAGAGAGAGAGAGAGAGGGAGAGGAGAGAGAGAGAGAGAGAGAGAGAGAGAGAGAGAGAGAGAGAGAGAGAGAGAGAGAGAGAGAGAGAGAGAGAGAGAGAGAGAGAGAGAGAGAGAGAGAGAGAGAGAGAGTGAGAGAGTGAGAGACAGAGATAGAGACAGAGACAGAGACAGAGACAGAGAGAGAGAGAGAGAGAGAGAGAGAGAGAGAGAGAGAGAGAGAGAGAGAGAGAGAGAGAGAGAGAGAGAGAGAGAGAGAGAGAGAGAGAGAGAGAGAAAGCACCACAACTGTAGACAGGGTGGTACAGAATTTCAATTCAAAGAAAGTGGAATTGATGAGGTCATATTATATTAGGAGACAGTGGGGAGTCACAGTGAATCGAATTGGGTGTGTGCACATGACAACGAGGCCAGTGTTGGAGCTCCACCCCCCTAAATGTGTGACGCTGAACCCCTCTCCAAGAGCAGGAAGCGTACAGGGGAATCTCATGATCAAAGTATAAGCACTCTACGGGTTTTGGTTGGTTGTACGGAAGGGACGTACGCACCTACCTACAACAACTTAATAATATTTGGGGTGGTCCGGGAGGGACACACTCGACCGATCAACCACACAATAATATTTGGGGCCTGTGTCCGGGAGAGTGAATTGACACCCTGTCCGAGATTGGATTGGTACACCCTTTGTGAAAATGAAAAAATTGCACCAGGAAACAGTTGAAACAGATAGCGGAAAGATGTAGCATCAGGGTGAATGAATCTAAAGTAGCTGGGATAAAGGATGAAATCCTGAGGCAGTTGAGAGCCAATAGTGAAGCGGCAGAACAAGGAGCCTAGAAAGGTGCTGAAAGTGGAAAGGAGGATGGTGGGGCAGGATGAAGTGAGGTCCCAGGGATCGAGTATGAGCAGTAAGATTAGCCGCAGTAGCAGGAGTAGCCGGAATAGGAGCTTGGAAAGATTGCAGCTAGAGCTCCAGATGCAGCGTGAGGAGAGCCAGTTCCAACTGGAAAGGTTGAAGTTACAACATCAGATGAAAGATAAACATGAGAAAGAAAAAGAGAAAACCAGACTGGAGGTAGAAAAAGAGAAAACCAGACTAGAGGTAGAAAAAGAGAAAACCAGACTGGAGGTAGAAAAAGAGAAAACCAGACTAGAGGTAGAAAAAGAGAAAACCAGACTGGAGGTAGAAAAAGAGAAAACCAGAATAAAGAACTGGAGTTGGAGCGGGAAAAAGAAAAAGGAAAAGGCCAAGTCGAAAGGGAAAAAGAGAGGACAAAACAAATGCAGATAGAAGCCAATAGAACCTTGGCTGAACAAAGGATTGAACATGGGTTGCCAGATACAAAACCCGTGTATCACACTCACCCAGATAATAGGGTTAGGGGAAAAGGTCATTCACCTGTTAGTACCCGAAGAGGCAGAGAGCTTCTTCGAGCATTTTGAAAAAGTAGCCAGAATCAAGGAGTGGCCACAGGAGGGATGGGCCCAACTGGTTCAGTTGAGATTGACCGGTGCTGACAGAGAGGCATACACTTAACTAAAACTGATGCAACACTCACGTTAGGACCTTGAAGCAACACTCACGTTAGGACCGTGATGCAACACTCACGTTAGGACCGTGATGCAACACTCACGTTAGAACCGTGATGCAACACTCACGTCAGGACCGTGATGCAACACTCACGTTAGGACCGTGATGCAACACTCACGTTAGAACCGTGATGCAACACTCACGTTAGGACCGTGATGCAACACTCACAACTTACATTCCCATCAAGTGTTTAACGTTGTATTCTTGACAGATAATTATGTTTTTTGCTAATATGTAAATTTTATGAAAGTTCGTGATTGAATAAATCAACAAAAGGTGATAGAAAATATAATTAACAAGTGATTAAAGTGATGAATAAAAAATGAATGAATGAAAAACTTGACTGAATAAACAAATTATATAAGTCTGACCAGCAAATAAATAGTGACTAAAGTGAGAAATATAGGTGATAAAATATATGAAAACGGGAGTTTGCATTGGTAAATGATGTTTGAATAATCCGATGAAATATTATAAATAGATATATTAAAGTTGCTGAAATTGACAAATAAAACATGATTGAACATTTAAAATGTGATAAAATAGATGAAATTTGCGGTTGAATATTAAAACTGAAGTATTATTTAACTAAATGAATATATGAAGAGACGATGAACGAGGTCGAACTGGTGACCGCGTGAACACTGGGTCGAACCTCTCAGTCTGACCATAACGTTTGCTGTTTAATGAAAAACTCAGCTGTCATACATTCATTCACTTCATCATACATTTTTAAGTGAAAATTGACGCCAGAGAAGTAAAAATCTGTGAGGAAAAAATATTTTCTTCATTGAAGACTTGAGTTAATACAATCTTTATGATAGATGAATTACATGTTTTAACTAAATTATGTAATAATTATTATAGTTTCTACGGTAATTATGGTAATATTATAGTAACAGTTAAGGCATTATGGTTATTTTTATGGTAAATACAAGAATATTCCTTTATATACACATTGGAAGTATGAACATTCCTGTAAATATGTTACAGGATTCATAACATAATTTATTATATTTTTATATTGATGCTAGAGAGGAATTAAGTAATCCTAGGAATGAGTCCTACCTAGGAATGAGATCCTAGGTAGCATGAAAATCTACTTATACACAAAAACCAAATGTTCAGACTTAACATGAATGCATTCACACAAGTTGAGAGCTTTGCAACAATCGGAACAGCGTGTTGTGAACGTTTCAATAAAAGAATTAGTTGTTGTGAGTGTTGCAACTCATGAATGATGTGATAATGTTGCAACACAGAAGTGTTGTGTGTGTTGACACACAGGACTATCATATTTGTTCTGAATGTTGCAACAAATATTACTATAGCGTGAGTGATGCATCACGTTATTTATGTGTTGCAATGATGCACTCACCCACGTATTATCATTGTATTGCAATGTTCAACTCTCACAACATAATATCCCTGTGTTGCATCCCTCAAACCACATTATTTCTGTGTTGCAACTCTCGCAACACGTTATACCTGTCCGTAAACACGCAACATACACAAGACGTTATTCCTGTCCGCTGCAACTTTCACAGGAAGTTCTTCTTGCATTACACCGTCGCAACACTCACAACACATTATTACTGTGTTTCAGCGTTCATAACACTTTATTTCTGCGTTTGATTATTCACAAAACTTTTGTTTTGTGGTGCAACACTCACAACATGCCACTCCTGAGTTGCAACACGCACAACTGGTTATTAGTGGTGCAACTCTCACAACACGCTAATCTTGTGTTACAATGATGTAACACAACACTCCCAATCTATTATTTATGCATGCAACACTTGCAGAACG
The DNA here is from genome assembly GCF_040958095.1 of Procambarus clarkii. Taxonomy (NCBI): domain Eukaryota; kingdom Metazoa; phylum Arthropoda; class Malacostraca; order Decapoda; family Cambaridae; genus Procambarus; species Procambarus clarkii. The sequence continues at coordinate 4,316,345 of NC_091150.1, read as the reverse complement.
TTATTACTGTGTTGCACTACTCACAAAATGGCATTTATGTTTTGTAACTCTCACTTGTTATTGCTGTGTTGCATCGCTGCATCACTCACAACATGTTATTGCTGTGTTGCAACACTCATAAGACGTTAGCAACGTGATGCAACACTCCACTCGTTTTCTCATCAAGCGTTAAACGTTGTGTTATTGCACGATTTAAATTGTTCATTGCTAATATGTAAATTTCTAATGATTGAAAAGATAGATAAAAATGTGATTGATATATGGATAAGTTATCAATAGATCAAAGGAAAACATTAAGTAAACAACTAAAACGGGAGAAAATAAATAAATTATATGCAAATGAATAGTTATTAAAAATGATTACATGTATAAATACAAGTGATTAAATATCAAATAAATGTGAATGGATTAATAAAGACATGATGATTAAAGAAATAATTAAAATGTGATAAATAAATATGTAAAATGTGCTGGAATAGATCTATAAAGTGATTAAATATTAAAGGGGATTAAACAGATGAAAAAGTAGGACTCAATAATTCTAACTATTATTTGGGTAATATATGGAAAAGGAATTGCCTGCGACACTGTCGAACTGGTGACCGCGTGAACACCGGGTCCAATCTCCCAGTCTGACCACGACTCTTCCTGCTTAACACGAATGCACACACACACACACATTAAAACACACGCAGTGTGTACTCACATATTTGTGCTTGCGGGGGTTGAGCTTTGTCTCTTTGGTCCCGCCTCTCAACTATCAATCAACTGGTGTACAGATTCCTGAGCCTACTGGGCTCTATCATATCTACATTTGAAACTGTGTATGGAGTCAGCCTCCACCACGTGACTTCCTAGTGCATTCCATTTACTAACTACTCTGACACTGAAAAAATTCTTTCTAATGTCTCTTTGGCTCATTTGGGTGCTAAGTTTCTTCTCGTGTCCCCTTGTCCGTGTTCCACCCGTGCTGAAGAGTTTGTCTTTCAATTCCCCTGAGAAATTTGTAGATGGTTATCATGTCTCCCCTTTCTCTTCTGTTTTCCAGGGACGTAAGGTTCAGCTCCTTCAGCCTTTCCTCGTAGTTCATGCCTCTTAAATCCGGGACAAGTCTGGAGGCATACCGCTGAATCTTCTCTAACTTTGTCTTGTGTTTAACAAGATATGGACTCCAGGCAGGAGCTGCATAGTCTGACATAAGTGGTATACAAGGTCCTGAATGATTCCTTACGCAAGTTTCTAAAGGCAGTTCTTATGTTGGCCAACCTAGCAAATGTCGCTGATGATATCCTTTTGATTTGAGTCTCTGGGGATAGGTTCCGTGTGATATCAACCCCCAGATCTTTGTCTGTATTTCTCTCTTGCAGGATTTCACCTCCCAGATGGTACCTGTGTTCAGCCTTCTGCTCCCTTCGCCTAATTTCATTACTTTACACTTTCCTGAGTTGAACTTTAGCAGCCATTTTCTAGCTCATTCCTCCAGTTTTTCCAGGTCATCCTGTTGTCTCTGTCTATATTCATCTGTCTTAATTCTTCTCATAATTTTTGTATCATCAGCAAACATTGAGACGAATGAGACTATACCCTCTGGAAGATCAAACATGTCTCCTGTTTCCAGTGACCTGTTATACACCATAGAGAGTGGCACACTTAGTGCCTCTGCACCTTCTTTTAGTATCCACGGTGAGAATCTGTCAGGCCCAACAGCCTTTCTCACATTCAGCTCCAACAGATTCCTTTAGACCTCATCACCGGTGAGGTAAAATTCCTCCAAGGTGGCTGGCTTTGCCTCATTTAGTGCAGGGGCTTCTCCTTGTTCTTTTGTGAAGACCTTAGTTTAAAGTCGTAGTTTCTCCATGTTCTTTTACTCAATTGCTTCACTACCTTTCATTCCTGGTTGAACCATGGACTATTCTGTTGTTTTTCGGTTTTCTCCTTTTGGACTGGGATAAACTTATCAGCAGCTTCCTGGCACTTCTGGGTGACATAATCCATCATATCCTGCACAGTCTTCTCTCTGAGTTCGGTTTCCCATGGTATTCCCCTTAGGAAGTTCCTCATTTTATCATATTTTCCTCTTCGGTAATTTAGTCTTTTCCCTTCCGATCACATCCTTGGATATGTTACCCCTACCTCCACAAACACTCAAATATTAATACACTGTGGTCACTCATTCCTATAGGGGCTTCATATTTGACTTCCCTTATTTCTGATTCATTCAGTGTGAATATCATGTCGAGTCTAGCAAGTTCGTCATTGCCTATCATTCTTGTGGGTTCCCTAACATGTTGGCTCAGAAAGTTCCTTGTTACCACGTCCAAGAGTTTAGCTCTTCATGTATCTTATCTTCATGTGGGTCCCCATTCTCCCAATCTATATTTCCATGGTTGAAATCTTCCATGATTAAGAGTCTGGAGCCATTCCTGCAAGCAACTTTGTGTGTGTGTGTGTATGTGTGTGCGTGTGTGTGTGTGTGGTCTGTGTGTGTGTGGGTGTGTACTCACCTAGTTGTGCTTGCGGGGGTTGAGCTCTGGCTCTTTGGTCCCGCCTCTCAACCGTCAATGAACAGGTGTACAGGTTCCTGAGCCTATTGGGCTCTATCATATCTACACTTGAAACTTTGTATGGAGTCAGCCTCCACCACATCACTGCCTAATGCATTCCATCCGTTAACTACTCTGACACTGAAAAAGTTCCTTCTAACGTCCCTGTGGCTCATGTGGGTACTCAGTTTCCACCTGTGTCCCCTTGTTCGCCTACCACCAGTGTTGAATAGTTTATCCTTGTTTACCCGGTCGATTCCCCTGAGGATTTTGTAGGTAGTGATCATGTCTCCCCTTACTCTTCTGTCTTCCAAGTGTCGTAAGGTGCATTTCCCGCAGCATTTCCTCGTAACTCATGCCTCTTAGTTCTGTATGTGTGTGTGTGTGTGTGTGTGTGTGTGTGTGTGTGTGTGTGTGTGTGTGTGTGTGTGTGTGTGTGTGTGTGTGTGTGTGTGTGTGTGTGTGTGTGTGTGTGTGTGTGTGTGTGTGTGTGTGTGTGTGTGTGTGTGTGTGTGTGTGTGTGTGTGTGTGTGTGTGTGTGTGTGTGTGTGTGTGTGTGTGTGTGTGTGTGTGTGTGTGTGTGTGTGTGTGTGTGTGTGTGTGTGTGTGTGTGTGTGTGTGTGTGTGTGTGTGTGTGTGTGTGTGTGTGTGTGTGTGTGTGTGTGTGTGTGTGTGTGTGTGTGTGTGTGTGTGTGTGTGTGTGTGTGTGTGTGTGTGTGTGTGTGTGTGTGTGTGTGTGTGTGTGTGTGTGTGTGTGTGTGTGTGTGTGTGTGTGCGTGTGTATGTGTGTGTGTGTGTGTGTGTACTCACCTATTTGTCCTTGTGGGGGTTGAGCTTTGGCTCTTTGGTGTGTGTGTGTGTACTCACCTAGTTGTACTCACCTAGTTGTGCTTACGAGGGTTGAGCTCTGGCTCTTTGGTCCCGCCTCTCAACCGTCAATCAACACGTGTACAGGTTCCTGAGCCTATTGGGCTCTATCATATCTACACTTGAAACTGTGTATGGAGTCAGCCTCCACCACATCGCTTCCTAATGCATTCCATTTGTCAACCACTTTAACACTAAAAAAGTTCTTTCTAATATCTCTGTGGCTCATTTGGGCACTCAGTTTCCACCTGTGTCCCCTAGTGCGTGTGCCCCTTGTGTTAAACAGTCTGTCTTTATCAACCCTGTCGATTCCCTTGAGAATCTTGAATGTGGTGATCATGTCCCCCCTAACTCTTCTGTCTTCCAATGAAGTGAGGTTTAATTCCCGTAGTCTCTCCTCGTAGCTCATACCTCTCAGCTCGGGTACTAGTCTGGTGGCAAGCCTTTGAACCTTTTCCAGTTTAGTCTTATGTTTGACTAGATATGGACTCCATGCTGGAGCCGCATACTCCAGGATTGGTCTGACATATGTGGTATATAATGTTCTGAAAGATTCCTTACACAAGTTTCTAAAGGCCGTTCTTATGTTAGCCAACCTGGCATATGCTGCTGATGTTATCCTCTTGATATGAGCTTCAGGGGACAGGTCTGGCGTGATATCAACCCCCAGGTCTTTCTCTCTCTCTGACTCTTGAAGTATTTCATCTCCCAAATGGTACCTTGTATCTGGTCTCCTGCTTCCTACCCCTATCTTCATTACATTACATTTGCTTGGGTTAAACTCTTACAGCCATTTGTTCGACCTTTCCTTCAGCTTGTCTAGGACTTCTTGAAGCCTCAAGCTCTCCTCCTCCTTCTTAATCCTTCTCATAATTTTGGCGTCGTCAGCAAACATTGAGAGGAATGAGTCTATACCCTCTGGGAGATCATTTACGTATATCAGAAACAGGATAGGTTCAAGTACAGAGCCCTGTGACTTCACGCCAGTCTGAGGTCTCACCCTCACTGTAACTCTCTGTTTCCTATTGCTTAGGTACTCCCTTATCCACTGGAGCGCCCTATTAGTTACTCCTGCCTGTTTCTCCAGCTTGTGCATCAACCTTTTATGGGGTACTGTGTCAAAGGCTTTCCAACAGTCCAAAAAAATGCAGTCCGCCCACCCTTCTCTTTCTTGCTTAATCTTTGTCACCTGATTGTAGAATTCTATCAAGCCTGTAAGGCAAGATTTACCCTCCCTGAACCCATGTTGATGGGTTGTCACGAAGTCTCTTCTCTCCAGATGGGTTACTAGGTTTTTTCTCACAATCTTCTCCATCACCTTGCATGGTATACTAGTTAAGGACACTGGCCTGTAGTTCAGTGCCTCTTGTCTGTCACCCTTTTTGTATATTGGTACTACATTAGCAGTGTTCCATATTTCTAGTAGGTCCCCCGTTTCCAGTGACCTACTATACACTATGGAGAGTGGTAAGCAAAGTGCTCCTGCACACTCTTTCAATACCCATGGCGAGATTCCATCTGGCCCAACAGCTTTTCTCACATCCAGCTCCAATAGGTGCTTCATGACCTCATCTCTTGTAATTTCGAACATTTCCAAGGTCTCCTGGTTTGCTGCCACCTCTTATAGCGCCGTGACATCCCCCTGTTCTATTGTAAAGACCTCCTGGAACCTTTTGTTGAGTTCTTCACACACCTCTTTGTCATTCTCTGTGTACCTGTCCTCGCCCACCCAAAGTTTCATCACCTGTTCCTTCACTGTTTTCTTCCTCCTGATGTGACTGTGTAGTAGCTTTAGTTCAGTCTTGGCTTTATTACCTATATCATTTTCATACCTTTTCTCAGCTGCTCTTCTCACACTGACATACTCGTTCCTGGTTCTCTGGTATCTCTCTCTACTTTCTGGTGTTCTGTTATTACGGAAATTCCTCCATGCCCTTTTGTTCAGCTCCTTTGCTTTCTTACATTCCCTATTAAACCACGGATTCTTCCTTTGCTTCTCTGTTTTTTCCTGTCGGGCTGGGGCAAACCTGCTTACAGCCTCCTGACATTTTTGAGTGACATAGTCCATCATGTCTTGTACGGAGTTGGTTCCGAGTTCTGTGTCCCAATGTATATTCCATAGGAATTTATTCATTTCCTCATAATTTCCCTTTCGGTACGCCAGCCCTTTGGTTCCCAGTTCTTTTTTGGGGGTAATAATTCCCAGCTCAACCAGGTACTCAAAGCTCAGTACACTATGATCACTCATTCCCAATAGGGCTTCCAACTTAACTTTCCTTATATCCGACTCATTTAGGGTAAATATCAGATCAAGCAAGGCTGGGTCATCCCCTCCTCTCATTCTTGTCGGTCCCTTGACGTGTTGACTTAGAAAGTTTCTTGTTGCCACATCCAGCAGCTTAGCTCTCCATGTGTCTGGGCCTCCATGTGGGTCTCTGTTCCCCCAATCTATCTTCCCATGTTAGAAGTCTCCCATGATTAGAAGTCTGGATCCGTTCCTGCTAGCCACAGAAGCTGCTCTCTCTCTATTATATTGATGGTGGCCAAGTTGTTTCTATCATATTCCTGTCTGGGTCTTCTGTCATTTGGTGGGGGGTAATATATGACTACTATTATAATTTTCTGTCCTCCAGTTGCTATGGTGCCTGATATGTAGTCACTGAAACCTTCATAGTTTTGAATTCCCATCTCTTCGAAACTCCAACCTCCTCTTAGTAGCAAAGCTACACCACCTCCTCCTCTTCCTTCTCTCTCTCTTTCCTCACTACATAGTAGCCCTGTGGAAACACTGCGTTTGTTATGATTTTCGTTAGCTTTGTTTCTGTGATTGCTATTATGTCTGGGTTTTCTTCTAGTGCCCATTCTCCAAGTTCACTTGTTTTATTTGTAATCCCATCTATGTTAGTGTACATCGCCTTGAAGCTCACTTTCTTCTGTGTGTGTGTGTGTACTCGCCTAGTTGTTCTTGCGGGGGTTGAGCTCTGGCTCTTTGGTCCCGCCTCTCAACCGTCAATCAACAGGTGTACAGGTTCCTGAGCCTATTGGGCTCTATCATATCTACACTTGAAACTGTGTATGGAGTCAGCCTCCACCACATCACTTCCTAATGCATTCCATTTGACAACCACTATGACACTAAAAAAGTTCTTTCTAATACCTCTGTGGCTCATTTGGGCTCTCAGTATCCACCTGTGTCCCTTAGTGCGTGTGCCCCATGCGTTAAATAGCGTGTCTTTATCAACCCTGTCGATTACCTTGAGAATCTTGAATATGGGGATCATGTCCCCCCTAACTCTTCTGCCTTCCAAGGAAGTGAAGTTTAAATCCCATAGTCTCTCCTCGTAGCTCATATCTCTCAGCTCGGTAACTAGTCTGGTGGCAAACTTTTGAACCTTTTCCAGTTTAGTCGTATGCCTGACTAGATATGGACTCCATGCTGGAGCCGTATACTCCAGAATGGATTATGCGGCTCCAGCCATACGCCAGCCTGATATATGTAGTATATAATGTTATGAAAGATTCCTTACACAAGTTTCAAAAGTTCTTATGTTAGCCAACCTGACATATGCTGCTGATGTTATCCTTGTTGGAAATTTCCAACACTAATACACTACTATTGTATTATAATAAATCATTATTATTATATACTAACTACAGTAGTCACTAAATTTACTAACAGTAATGTTAACATAAACTAACCATTATATCTGCGTATTAATGCTAGAATTCTTACGAAATCAAGCATCAATATTGCGTCTGATTATATCTAGTTAAACACATTTATTGCCAATGTGCTAGAGAATTGAATGTGGTTCTCTAAAATCATCAGTATTCCGTGTGATAATTATTTACGGATAACATAACTCCCAAATAATTCTAAATCGAGAGTTTTTAGTTACAATTGTTATCAAGTAATAGTTTTTCTGTCACGCGTGAATGCCATGGAGAAAACTATAATCTTCTCCATTTCTCGTTTACCACCATAAGACGAGAAAGCAATAATATTTAAATCTCTAGAATCACAACCCATTCCTTATTAAAGTATTTCAACCACAATTGCGCGAAATAGTATTATTCGTGATAAATAATTTCTGTGGTGAATGCGGGACGTGGGTTGGAGAGGGAGGAGACGCCATTTGTTGAGGCTGGTGTTGCGGAGTGAGCAACCAGCGTGCGTACTTGGACAGAAGAAAGTCGTGGCGTCAGAGTCTGAGACACGTGGCGTTGGGATTATCAGCAAGAAGGGGCCTCGTAGCCTGGTGGATAGCGCGCAGGACTCGTAATTCTGTGGCGCGGGTTCGATTCCCGCACGAGGCAGAAACAAATGGGCAAAGTTTCTTTCACCCTGAATGCCCCTGTTACCTAGCAGTAAATAGGTACCTGGGTGTTAGTCAGCTGTCACGGGCTGCTTCCTAGGGGTGGAGGCCTGGTCGAAGACCGGGCCGCGGGGACACTAAAAAGCCCCGAAATCATCTCAAGATAACCTCAAGATAAGAATTACACTGATACTCAACTTATAACGAATAATTATTCTTCCACGTACTCCATAGTGCTCGGTCAAACAATAACGCGTCGAGAATCAAGCCAAACTCTCAATCACGTGTACAACATCGTGGAAGTTTGAGACTGAGACGCAATATCGGCAGACTTCAGCATATACTGCGCTCATGCTAAGTATATTTTCTTTCTTGATGCATCATTAGAGATTGTATATTTCGTGGGTAGTCTGTCGTTAGATAGCAGGATGACAATAAATCCAATGTTAGTACCGCATTAATATTCATTTTCTATTTTCATAAATTTTAAGATTTAAGTAACCTAGTTCAGTGCTACGTAATATCCTTTAAATTACAGCTCGTATGTGAGGAGTCAACGAGTCGTTAACTACATTCGTGTTATTCACCTCTAATGGCTTCTGTGTGGAGATCCTGAGATCACGAGGACGAAGCACGAACGATGTCATAGAAATCGTCTTAAAGCTAAGACTTTTTGTACACATTTAATTATTCCAATTTATTATACATATCCATAATATTATCATATCGAGTACTTGCTATATGAATTTGGAGATTGGTGTGTTTACTTAGATGATTGCTCTTTAATTCTAACAATCATTAATATTCTCTATTTGGATTTACCTATTGATTCTATAATATTTTGGTCATAATATTCTTTACTCAACAATGAACTGGTGCACGAACCACACTAGTTCCTAGACGTATATGAAGTTCTAGCAATACCCCCCCAATGTAGGTGTTTGAGGCTCTGACTTTAGTTAATTAACCATACAGTCCATTATTTATTTAAGTGATTATTCTTTCTAATATTTCTCCATAGACACTGGTTCTTCCTTGTGTTTCTAATGATCACTTTTTATTAGTTTCCCTCTTTTCTCAAAAGTGGGTGGTCCTTCGTTATTAAATTAAAAATTAAATAATTGAGTCAAGCCCCAGATATCCCACATTATGGTCCTTATCGAACTGAATGTATACTAATTAGTAATAACTAATCACCGTGTGAAGTAGTCTAGACTAACCACATTAATTAATTGTGTCTACCGGCAGCGTAACACATAGGTTAGCCTAATTCACACCAATTCATTTGCTACTTATACCTCATGTATAAGGTAGTACTCGTAGGACACAGTTAATTACCCACAACACTTAGACCTATACCTCATACTGAAGTAAGAATCTTTAGGTCACCAGGAGCAACAGCTCATAACTTCTATAACAATTCCACACTAACACCTGCGTTAGAGTGGCCTCACCATCTAACCATTATTTATTTTGGTGGTAATGACATCCATCCTACTCGACATCCAGCTGAGGTAATTAATCATCTTAAAACCATAATTTCCTCATTTAAACTCATCAGCAATTCGGTAGTATTCACATTGGTGGAACCTCGCCAACTGAGTAATAATAATCGTTGGGGAGTAACCCCAGAATATTACCAAAGAGCTGCCAAATATATAAACTTTAGGCTGAAGAAACGAGTATGATTCGATGCCACTTATATTCAATTTACAGCCAGACCATACAGGCAAAACCTGGCAAGAGATGGTGTACACCTGTCAGGCGAGTCCAGGTCACATGTAGTTGACAAATTGATCAACACAATCAATTACCACAAACGGCTGTGGCAAGCAAGCCAAAATTTACTGTACATAATTGTTTTTCACCTGTGTGTGCAAGTGGCACATTTATATAAACTATAAAATCCAAAAACAAAACAAAAATACAGCACAACTATATATTCACATTACTGCACCACAATATAATCTTTGCCAACCTTTATTAGGTAGGAATTTAGGCTGTGATTGTGCTGAATTTGGCACAAACGCAGACTAAATAAATTTGTAGTTTCTTAGGTAGAAATTCTTACGACTAGGCTTGAGCTGATTAGTAGTACATATATTATTCATTCTTGTGCTGACCCTATCAAGGGTGGGATTAAACCTTAGGATAACTCTGATTAGAGTATATCCATATTACTTATTCTTGTACTCATTATTTGTGTGTATACATTTTGAGTGCTGCTGAATGATCACCATTACATCTAATGGTGATAAAGATGAGCTAGCCGGACGAAAGTTAATGGTGAAGTTCGAGCACTGCTCAAAATAATTAGTTACTTCTTGTTAGGTAGGTAAATTAACCTCTGAACGAGGTAGTGTAGTCTATTCAAATATATTAGGCTATTATATTGATATTGAACTCCATTGAATGAGTCAATATCCAAGTTACCTCAGTAACAACTATTTACTGTCAAACCAGCCTTTACCCACCAAGATGGAAACGGCTGACAAAATGAAAAGGACCCTTATCGGTGTGAAAGGTCATTTGACCCGACAGATTACCAAATGTCAAAATCTGTCACAACAGTCACCTGTTGACTACCTTGAATTAGAAGATTTACTTCAAGTTGCTGAAGGCAAATTCGCCCATATTAAGCAACATATGAATCTGTATTTAACAGAACTTTACTCAACTTCTATAGGTGATAGTGAACTTGAGGATATTGAAAAGGACTTAGCCCAGTATGAAGATGATATACAGGTTAAACTTCAACCCTTTAAAAAGCAAATTGCTAAAAACAAATTAACAATAACCTCTACTGCACATCCAGATCCTGATGTCAAATTACCTCAGATCAACATACCCACATTCTCTGGTAACGAGAATGAAAGTTGGGATGATTTCTGGAGTAAATTCGTGGATGCAGTAGACTCTAAAGTCAACATTCCTCAAACAACCAAATTCACTTATTTACAAGGCTTGTTGCGAAATGAAGCCTTGAAAGTAATCTCTAACATAACACTGACCAGTGATGGTTACACCCTAGCTGTTCAATTGCTCAAAACCAACTACGATAACAAGGAGAGAACGATTACTGTCTTAGTTCAAAAATTGCTAGATTTACCATCTGCTAATAATTCTACCGATTCTCTCCAAACTTTCAGGCTAGAGTTAGAATCTTTACTCAAGGCCTTAAGCCTTAAAATCCAAATTCAGACAGCTGAATGGATGACCAAAGTAGTTGTAAGGCGAAAATTGCCAAGAGAAACTTTAGATAAATTGTGTACTATGTACAATAAAACCTTTATGACCTTGAAAGAAATTACCGAAGGTCTACATACCTTAGTCGAAAGACAAAGAGCCAACCAAGATGGGAAAAGTGTTTCAAACTTCTCTACTAACTCCCATCGTAACTCAGCTCATTTTGACACTTCAGTCAAACCCAAACCGACTTTAAATAAGTCTAATAAATTTAAACCTAGGACTGCTCCATCCACTTGAAAGGGGAGTGGTAATGTAGGTACTTATTCAGTATCTCCCTCTGATGTAACAAATGATTTGTCTGCTAAAGGGACAAAGTCAACCAGAGAGAGAAGGTGTCTGTTCTGTAGTCAAGAACATGTCACCTACCAATGCACTGTTTATCCTAACTTTAATACCAGGATTAAACGGTTACAAGAAATACACAGGTGCACGAAGTGCATGGGCTCTCATGATCCCAGTAAATGTGTAGTGCAACTACGTTCATGCAGTAGATGCAACAAAGGTATACATCATTATGCCTTATGTAGAAAAACTTCTACCCAATCCATGACAACTGGGGAGAATTCCACGAATTCTACCACAATACAATATTGCAAGGTACATCAAGAAATAAATGTACTTGCTACTGAGTCAGGCAATAATACCACTCTGCCTACAGCTCAACTCAAATTAATTAACAGGAAATCTAGAGTTAACACTAGAGGTCTTTTTGATCAAGGATCACAGAAAACCTTCATCACACAACAATTAGTCGAGCAGTTAAATTTAAAACCTGCCAAAAGTGTGAGATTGAATATTTCTGGTTTCTTGACTAATAGTGGACCTCGTGAATACCAAGTAGTTAAGGTATTAGTGAGACTTGGATCTTCCACTAGTCCAATACAAGCGGTAGTAGTAGACAAACTTCCTACAGACCTGCAGGTCACAGGATTAGCTCGCACTGCGAAATATCTTAAACGAAACCGCATGAGGCTAGCAGATTACAAAATAAATTCTGACTGCCTCACTGATGTTGGAATACTTATAGGCGCTGACCATTATTATAAATTTATAACGGGATGTACCAGACAACACGGAATGAATTTGTTGTCATCTGCTGGAGGAAAGTTGCTTACTGGACCGGTGCTTTTCCAACAAAATCCAGCGTCAACCAACCAACAATCTAACAATACAATAGTGGCGTGACTAGGCTTGGAACAGTCACCCCTACATTTCAGAGAAATATCTGAAGATAATAAGTCTGATCCACCTGTACATCGTCTGTGGGATTTAGACACTTTAGGTATTGTCCCTGAACAACCAAGCCCCGATGATATGTGGACTTACCAGCAATATCTGGATACAGTTGTATATAAAGATAAACAATACTGGGTGAAACTACCATGGAAGTTGAATCATCCACAACTTCATCCAAGTTAATTATTTCATGGCAGCCTCACAATTACAATCTCAATTAATACGGCTGAAGAAGCAGCCAGACAAACTGAACATGTATCATCAACTAATCCAACAACAACTCAACAGCAAATTTATCGAAGTTGTTGATAATGATGACCGAAAAATAGGTCACTATTTACCCCATCACGCTGTGGTGAAAGATTTATTGACAGCACCAATACGTATTGTCTTCAACTGTAGTGCTAAAGTGAAGCCAAACAACGTGTCCTTGAATGAATGTCTCCAAACGGGACCTAGCCTAACACAAAGGCTACATGATGTGCTATTACGATTCCGTACTGGTATTTTTGCTTATACTGCTGATATCAGTAAAGCTTTCCTTTGAGTAAGCTTACAAGAAGAGGATCGTAATTACACCAAGTTTCTCTGGATTAAGGACCCACTGGATCCTAACAGTGATATCATAATTTATCGTTTTGCCTCAGTGCTATTCGGAGCGACTTCCTCCCCGTTTCTACTTCAAGCAACATTAGATACACATTTGAGGAAGTCAAATAGCCCTTATAAGGCAGAAATCAGTGACAACTTATATGTCGATAATTTCCAGGGAACTACAAATGATCAATCCAATTTGGTAGAAATCTACCATGAGGCTAACCGTGAGTTATTAGGAGCCAATATGCCACTACAATCATGGGCCTCAAATAATAAATCATTAAACCAGATAATCGAGAAAGAGTTTCCAGGTTATCAGGTGCCTAATCAATTAAAAGTTCTGGGTGTGGAATGGAACACAAGTACTGACGAGATGAATGTCAAGTCAGTACAAACCGATAATTCATCCCTTACCATGAGAAAATTACTCTCGTATGTCAGTCAACCATTTGACCATTTAGGCTTACTTAGTCCTATATTAATAAGGGGCAAACTCCTAATGCAGGAATGCTGGCAGAAACATATGGGATGGGATGATCCGTTGCCAATTGAAATACTCACAACGGATTTCAATCAGTTAGGTGTTTTGAAATTTCCTCGTAATACTTCAGGACAAAACTTGCCCACAAATTTGCATGTTTTTTGCGATGCCTCCGGCAAAGCGTATGGCGCTGTAGCCTACTTAGTCAATAGTGCACAATCAATTTTGCTCACATCTAAAGCAAGAGTTGCTCCCATTAAGAAGAGATCTTTATCTCAAATGGAGTTAACTGCATTGCTGGTGGGAGTAAGATTAGCTCATTGCCTGACCAAGACACTCAATAATATCCACTTTGGTGAAATCGTCGTGTGGTCAGACAATGAGGCAGTCTTACAATGGGTAAGAAACAACAACAATAAAACTCCCCACGTTAGTAATCGTGTTAGGGAAATTCATGAATTATCTGCTGGATATAAATTCAGACATGTTCCCACTGAGGACAATCCTGCAGATTACTTATCTCGAGGGTTAACATTAAAACAACTTATCAAGTCTTCGAAGTGGTTTAATGGACCTTCATGGCTTGTTAGTGGTCAGTGGCCTAAACAAAAGCCACAAGTCATAGTGACCAATATCACTACTCCCATGAAAGAACCAGAACCTCATCGAATCTTAGCTATCAATCCTCACAATTATTCTAACATGAGTAAGTTATTAAGAGTGACAGCACATGTGTTTGACTTTCTTGCTAAGATAGGAATCAGACATAAGTTTCCCAATCCTATCCTCTACTGGATCAAACGTGCACAACAAGAGACATATGGAGGTGAATATGAAAACCTTCCAAATAAATTTACCAAGTCTCTAGGTATCTGGTATGATGCCAACACTCATAATATATTAAGGTGTGGAGGACGTTTGCTTCATGCAAAAATTGATTTGGATACAAAGAATCCGATCCTTCTACCACGTCACCACATTATTACAAAACTTCTAGTTTTACATCACCATCAATATGGTACTTTGCATGGTGGAGTGTTAGACACTCTCACCGACCTTAGACAGAAATATTGGCTTCCTCAAGGTCGTCAAACAGTCAAATCAATTATTAAATTCTGTGTGATCTGCAAAAGATACGACGCTCGAGTGTGTCCTTACGCAGGACCTCCACCACTCCCTGAAGAAAGAGTAGTTCATCTTCGTCCCTTTGAGACCACTGGTGTCGATTACACAGGAGCCTTGCTTCTCACTGGCAATCCAGATAAGATGCCAGTGAAAGCTTATATTTGCCTCTTCACTTGTGCTACCACACGAGGCGTACATCTAGAAGTGACTTCGGACATGAGGGCTGAAGCCTTCATCCAAGCTTTTCGTAGATTTGCAGCTCGCAGATCCTGTCCCAAACTCATGATATCGGACAATGGTTCAAATTTTGTAGCAGGAGAAGCCTGTCTACGAGAGGTATGGAATCATCCAGAAGTGCAGTCAGTCCTGCAGAGACGACAATGCCTCTGGAAATTTTTTGCTCCCAGAGCCCCCTGTCATGGTGGGTTCTACGAACGTATGATAGGAACTGTCAAGAAGTGTTTAAGGAAGACCTTACATCAACAGAAAATTAGTTACTCTGAACTCCAAACACTCGTCGTGGAAATTGAGGCGCGAGTCAACAATCGCCCATTAACATACCTATCAGATGATTTCTCACAGAGAGAACCTCTGAGTCCCTCGCACTTAATACATGGAGGCCTGCTGAGCCCTCTAATACCTTGGGTAGAAGAGGATCCCGTCGACCCTTCCCATGTAACCAGGAGTGACTTAGTAGAAAGTTACCAACATCTCTCAAGAGTAATTGAAAAGTGGAATGAGGTATGGACTCGAGAGTACTTCACAGCTCTACGAGAGTACCACTACGGAGCTTCGAGCCCCTATAATAAAGTTCAACTTAAACCAGGAGACCTAGTATTGGTTGACAGTGATGGACCAAGGTCAGAGTGGCCCATAGGCAAAATTGTTGCTATCCACCCAGATCACCAAGGCATCCTGAGAGTAGTAAAGGTTTTGTGCCGAGGTAACACTACCCTAAAAACCTTAGAGAAGTTGGTACCGCTCGAATTAGCAGAACGAGAGTGTTTATCAGAACCAGCTTCACCAACAGTTTCCGAGGACAACAATTCTGATCCACCGAGCACCCGCCCCACTAGAGCTGCTGCTCAACAATGCAAACGGAAACTACAAGCCTATTATAGCTCTGACCAGGAGCAAATAATTTCCCATCCAATTTAAATAATCATAATGATACTGTGCTGTGATGTCAAGTAACAAATCGTTACAAGTCACAATGACCCAGAACATTCTCATCACAGTGGATTCTCAGTTACTTTAAATTGTATGATTTAATTCTTAATTTGTTGTATAGGCTATTAATAATAACATTATTTCGTCTAGAGTATCTGAGAGTTTGCAAGACTTTAAGACTTAGTAACATAAACATTACATGTCATAGCGACACTAGTCACAGAGTTTATTGTAGGCTTTATTAGTCATTAGCTTTAGATGATTCCCATAACATGTTCCATTCAACGTGAATTTCTTTACAAGACTCAAATTTCTTGTATGTCCCTGACAATTACGGGACATCCGTTATGTGTGAACTAACATACTAACATTAATACTAACTTCGGGATAGGTATGTCAGTACTCAACATTGCACTGCGACCCAAGAAATCTCCCCCCGGAGTTATGTTGGAAATTTCCAACACTAATACAATACTATTGTATTATAATAAATCATTATTATTATATACTAACTACAGTAGTCACTAAATTTACTAACAGTAATGTTAACATAAACTAACCATTATATCTGCGTATTAATGCTAGAATTCTTACGAAATCAAGCATCAATATTGCGTCTGATTATATCTAGTTAAACACATTTATTGCCAATGTGCTAGAGAATTGAATGTGGTTCTCTAAAATCATCAGTATTCCGTGTGATAATTATTTACGGATAACATAACTCCCAAATAATTCTAAATCGAGAGTTTTTAGTTACAATTGTTATCAAGTAATAGTTTTTCTGTCACGCATGAATGCCATGGAGAAAACTATAATCTTCTCCATTTCTCGTTTACCACTATAAGACGAGAAAGCAATAATATTTAAATCTATAGAATCACAACCCAGTCCTTTTCAAAGTATTTCAACCACAATTGCGCGAAATAGTATTATTCGTGATAAATAATTTCTGTGGTGAATGCGGGACGCGGGTTGGAGAGGGAGGAGACGCCATTTGTTGAGGCTGGTGTTGCGGAGTGAGCAACCAGCGTGCGTACTTGGACAGAAGAAAGTCGTGGCGTCAGAGTCTGAGACACGTGGCGTTGGGATTATCAGCAAGAATTACACTGATACTCAACTTATAACGAATAATTATTCTTCCACGTACTCCATAGTGCTCGGTCAAACAATAACGCGTCGAGAATCAAGCCAAACTCTCAATCACGTGTACAACATCGTGGAAGTTTGAGACCGAGACGCGATATCGGCAGACTTCAGCATATACTGCGCTCATGCTAAGTATATTTTCTTTCTTGACGCAGGAGCCGGTCGGGCGAGCGGACAGCACACTGGACTTGTGATTCTGTGGTTCCGGGTTCGATCCCGGGCGCCGGCGAGAAACAATGGGCAGAGTTTCTTTCACCCTATGCCCCTGTTACCTAGCAGTAAAATAGGTACCTGGGTGTTAGTCAGCTGTCACGGGCTGCTTCCTGGGGGTGGAGGCCTGGTCGAGGACCGGGCCGCGGGGACACTAAAGCCCCGAAATCATCTCAAGGTAATCATTAGAGATTGTATATTTCGTGGGTAGTCTGTCGTTACATAGCGGGATGACAATAAATCCAATGTTAGTACCGCATTAATATTCATTTTCTATTTTCATAAATTTTGAGATTTAAGTAACCTAGTTCAATGTTACGTAATATCCTTTAAATTACAGCTCGTATGTGAGGAGTCAACGAGTCGTTAACTACATTCGTGTTATTCACCTCTAATGGCTTCTGTGTGGAGATCCTGAGATCACGAGGACGAAGCACGAACGATGTCATAGAAATCGTCTTAAAGCTAAGACTTTTTGAACACATTTAATTATTCCAATTTATTATACATATCCATAATATTATCATATCGAGTACTTACTATATGAATATGGAGATTGGTGTGTTTACCTAGATGATTGCTCTTTAATTCTAACGATCATTAATATTCTCTATTTGGATTTACCTATTGATTCTATAATATTTTGGTCATAATATTCTTTACTCAACAACGAACTGGTGACGAACCACACTAGTTCCTAGACGTATATGAAGTTCTAGCAATACCCCCCAATGTAGGTGTTTGAGGCTCTGACTTTAGTTAATTAACCATACAGTCCATTATTTATTTAAGTGATTATTCTTTCTAATATTTATCCATAGACATGGTTCTTCCTTGTGTTTCTAATGATCACTTTTTATTAGTTTCCCTCTTTTCTCAAAAGTGGGTGGTCCTTCGTTATTAAATTAAATAATTAAATAATTGAGTCAAGCCCCAGATATCCCACAATCCTCTTGATATGAGCTTCAGGGGACAGGTCTGGCGTGATATCAAGCCCCAGGTCTTTCTCTCTCTCTTGAAGTATTTCATCATCCAAATGATACCTTGTATCTGGTCTCCGGCTTCCTAACCCTATCTTCATTACATTACATTTGCATGGGTTAAACTCTAACAACCATTTGTTCGAAAATTCCTGCAGCTTGTCCAGGTCTTCTTGAAGCTTCAAGCTGTCCTCCTTTGTCTTAATCCTTCTCATAATTTTGGCGTCGTCAGCAAACATTGAGAGGAATGAGTCTGTACCCTCTGGGAGATCATTTACGTATATCAGAAACAGGATAGGTCCGAGTACAGAGCACTGTAAGACTCCACTGGTGACTTCACGCCATTCTCAGGTCTCACCTCTCACTGTAACTCTGCTTCCTATTGCTTAGGTACTCCCTTATCCACTGGAGCGCCCTACAGTTGCTCCTGCCTGTTTCTCCAGCTTATGCATCAACCTTTTATGGGGTACTATGTCAAAGGCTTTCCGACAGTCAAAAAAATGCAGTCCGCCCATCCTTCTCTTTCTTGCTTAATCTTTGTCACCTGATTGTAGAATTTTATCAAGGCTGTAAGGCAAGATTTACCCTCCCTGAACCCATGTTGGGATGGGGAGGGGTGAGATGGGATGTGTGTGTGTGTGTGTGTGTGTGTGTACTCACCTTTTTGCGCATGCGGGGGTTGAGCTTTGGCCCTTTGGTCCCACCTCTCAACTGTCAATCAACTGGTGTACAGATTCCTGAGCCTACGGGGCTCTATCATATCTACATTTAAAACTGTGTATATAGTCAGCCTCCACCACATCACTTCCTAATGCATTCCATCCTTTCCTCGTAACTCATGCCTCTTAATTCTGGGACTAGTCTAGTGGCATGCCTTTGAACTTTTTCCAGCTTCGTCTTGTGCTTGACAAGGTACGGGCTCCATGCTGGGGCCGCATACTCCAGGATTGGTCTTACATATGTGGTGTACAAGATTCTGAATAATTCCCTACACAGGTTCCTGAACGCTGTTCTGATGTTAGCCAGCCTCGCATATGCCGCAGACGTTATTCTTTTTATGTGGGCTTCAGGAGACAGGTTTGGTGTGATATCAACTCCTAGATCTTTCTCTCTGTTCGTTTCATTAAATACTTCGCCTTCTATTCTGTATCCTGTGTCTGGACTCCTATTTCCACTGCCTAGTTTCATTACTTTGCATTTACTCGGGTTGAACTTCAACAGCCATTTATTGGACCATTCACTCAGTCTGGCTAGGTCATCTTGTAGCCTCCTACTATCGTCCTCAGTTTCAATCCTCCTCATAACTTTTGAATCATCGGCAAACATTGAGAGAAACGATTCTATACCCTCTGGGAGATCATTTACATATATCAGAAACAGTATAGGTCCAAGGACTGACCCCTGCGAGACTCCACTCGTAACGTCTCGCCAATCTGAGACCTCACCCCTCACACTGACTCGTTGTCTCCTGTTGCTTAGGTACTCCTGTATCCAACGGAGTACCTTCCCTTTCACTCCAGCCTGCATCTCAGCTTTTTCACTAGCCTCTTGTGTGGCACTGTATCAAAGGCTTTCTGACAATCCAAAAATATGCAGTCTGCCCACCCTTCTCTTTCTTGCCTTATTTTTGTTGCCTGGTCGTAGAATTCAAGTAACCCTGTGAGGCAGGACCTGCCATCCCTGAATCCATGTTGATGCTGTGTTACAAAGTTCTTTCGCTCCAGGTGCTGCACTAGCTTTCTTCGCACAATCTTTTCCATCAGTTTGCATGGTATGCAGGTTAGGGACACTGGCCTGTAATTCAGTGCCTCCTGTCTATCCCCTTTCTTTTATATCGGGGCTACGTTAGCTGCTTTCCAAATTTCTGGCAGTTCCTCTGTTGCCAGTGATTTGTTATACACTATGGAGAGTGGGAGGCACAGTTCTTCTGCTCCTTCCTTTAGTATCCAAGGGGAGATTCCATCTGGGCCTATAGCCTTTGTCACATCCAACTCTAGTAAACACTTCCTTACTTCCCCGCTGGTAATCTCAAACTCTTCCAGTGGTTCCTGGTTAGCTATTCCCTCTCTTATCTCTGGGATTTCTCCTTGCTCTAAGGTGAAGACCTCTTGACCTCGTGTGTGTGTGTGTGTGTGTATACTCACCTAATTGTACTCACCTAATTGTGCTTGCGGGGGTTGAGCTTTGGCTCTTTGGTCCCGCCTCTCAACTGTCAATCAACTGGTGTATAGATTCCTGGGCCTACTGGGTTCTATCATATCTACATTTGAAACTGTGTATGGAGTCAGCCTCCACCACATCACTTCCTAGTGCATTCCATTTATTAACTACTCTGACACTGAAAAAATTCTTTCTAACTTCTCTGTGGCTCATATGGGTACTAAGTTTCCACTGTGTCCCCTTGTTCGTGTCCCACCCGTGCAGAAGAGTTTGTTTTTGTCCACCCTGTCAATTCCCCTGAGAATTTTGTAGATGGTTATCATGTCTCCCCTTACTCTTCTGTTTTCCAGGGATGTGAGGTTCAGCTCCTTTAGCCTTTCCTCGTAGCTCAATCCTCTCAGTTCCGGGACGAGCCTGGTGGCATACCGCTGAATCTTTTCTAACTTTGTATTGTGTTTAACTAGGTATGAACTCCAGTCTGGAGCTGCATACTCCAGGATTGGTCTTACATAAGTGGTATACAGGGTTCTGAAAGATTCCTTACACAAGTTTCTAAAGGCAGTTCTTATGTTGGCCAGTCTAGCATATGCCGCTGATGATATTCTTTTGATGTGGGCCTCTGGGGACAGGTTCGGTGTGATATCAACCCCCAGGTCTTTCTCTCTATTTGACTCTTGCAGGATTTCACCTCCCAGATGATACCTTGTGTTCAGCCTCCTGCTCCCTTCGCCTAATTTCATCACCTTACACTTTCCCGAGTTGAACTTTAGCAGCCATTTTCTAGACCATTCCTCCAGTTTATCCAGGTCATCCTGTAGTCTCTGTCTATCTTAATCCGTCTTGATTCTTCTCATAATTTTTGCATTATCAGCAAACATTGAGAGGAATGAGTCTATACCCACCTGAAGATCGTTCACATATATTAGGAACAGGATGGGTCCTGTTCAGGACCTGTTCCTGAACAGGACTGAGCCCTGTGGGACTCCGCTGGTGACATCTCCCCACTCTGATGTCTCCCCCCTCACCGTTACTCGCTGTTTCCTGTTGCGTAAGTACTCCCTTATCCACTGGAGCACCTTCCCTTTTACTCCTGCCTGTTGCTCCAACTTTTTTAACAGCCTTTTAAGGGGTACTGTGTCAAAGGCTTTTTGGCAATCGAGGAAAATGCAGTCGGCCCACCCTTCTCTTTCTTGCCTAATTTTTGTTGCCGGGTCATAAAATTCTATTAAACCTGTGAGGCACGATTTACCATCCCTGAACCCATGTTGGTGGTGCGTTACAAAGTTATTTCCCTCCAGATGCTCTACGAACCTTTTCCTCACGATCTTCTCCATCACCTTGCATGTTATACAAGTTAAGGAAACTGGCCTGTAATTCAGTGCCTCTTGTCTGTCACTCTTTTTGTATATTGGGACCACGTTAGCTGTCTTCCAACTTTCTGGTAAGTCTCCTGATTCCAGTGACCTGTTATACACCACAGAGAGTGGCACACTTAGTGCTTCTGCACCTTCCTTTAGTATCCATGGTGAGATTCTGTCAGGCCCAACAGCCTTTGTCCCATCCAGCTCCAGCAGACACCTTTTGACCTCATCACTGGTGAGGTCAAATTCCTCCAAAGTTGCTTGGTTTGCCGCCTCTTCATTTAGTGCAGGGGCTTCTCCTTGTTCTATTGTGAAGACCTCCTGGAATGTCTTGTTGAGTTCTTCACACACCTCCTTGTCATTCTCTGTGTATCTGTTCTCCGCTTTTCGCAGCTTCATCACTTGTTCCTTTACTGCACTGCTGTTTTCCTCCTGATGTGACTGTGGAGGAGCTTTGGTTGGGTCTTGGCTTTATTCGCGATGTCATTTTCAAACTGTCTCTCTGCTTCCCTCCTCACTCTGAGGTACTCATTTCTGGCCCTGTGGTATCTCTCCCTGCTCTCTGGTGTTCTGTTATTTCTGTAGTTTCTCCATGTTCTTTTACTCAGTTGCTTCGCTACCTTGCATTCCTGGTTGAACCATGGGTTTTTCTGTTGTTTTTCGTTTTTCTCCTTTTGGACGGGGATAAACCTGTCTGCAGCTTCCTGGCACTTCTGGGTGACAAAATCCATCATGACCTGCACATTCTTGTCTTTAAGTTCTGTTTCCCATGGTATTCCTCTGAGGAAGCTCCTCATCTCGTCATATTTTCCTTTTCGGTAATTCAGTCTTTTTTCCTCTACTCCCATCCTTGGATAGGTTATCCCTTCCTCCACCAAGTACTCAAAGGTCAGTACACTGTGGTCACTCATTCCTATGGGGGCTTCAACTTTGACTTCCCTTATTTCTGACTCATTCAGGGTGAATATCAAGTCGAGTCTAGCTGGTTCATCATTGCCTCTCACTCTTGTGGGTTCCTTGACATGCTGGCTCAGAAAATTCCTTGTTGCCACTTCCAAGAGTTTAGCTCGCCACGTATCTGCACCACCATGTGGGTCCCCATTCTCCCAGTCTATCTTTCCATGGTTGAAATCGCCCAAGATTAAGAGTCTGGAGCCATTCCTGCAGGCAACTGAAGCTGCTCTCTCTATTATATTAATGGTTGCCATGTTGTTCCTATCAAACTCCTGTCTAGGTCTTCTGTCATTTAGGGGAGGGTTGTAAATGACTGCCACTATTATCTTAGGTCCATCCATTGTTATAGTTCCTGTTATGTAATCTCTGAATCCGTCACAGCTCGGAATTTCCATATCATCAAAACTCCAGTCCTTCCTTATCAGCAGGGCCACTCCTCCACCTCCACTCCCTTCCCTCTCTTTCCTTACTATATAGTAGTCCTTTGGAAACACAGCATCTGTTATGACTCCTGACAATTTTGTTTCCGTTAGTCCTATTACATCAGGGTTTTCTTCTTGCACCCTTTCTGCCAATTCACTTGCTATATTTGTTATGATCTCAGCCTACAGGAGAAACGAGTCTCCCTCCTTGAGAGTTATTCAGCAAGCCTGACCTAACTAGAAGGTCTAGCAAGTATTGAGGTGGTAACGCATATGTAAAATAGTTGGTTGGATATGTGTAACAGTTTGAGATTATGGGCAATGCAGAAGAAAATAGATAAATGACGGGCTAGGAGATGTGGACATTTTGCTGGAGGCGTGAGGCTCGCTTCTGGAGGACCTTGACCTCACTTGAGTGCCAGACATCGCAGGGGGAAGCCGCGCTCCATTTGAGCTCCCGTCAGAAGGGAACCCCTAGTGATATATCTCTAAGAGAAGAGAAGTGTGCAGACGTACCAGCTGTGGAATCGAGCTGGGAACGTTGTGGTCTCAAGTCCTGGTCGACGAGCAGATATTAAATCGCCCAGAAGCATTATTGTGTGCTGTGTGGAGCGCCCTGACCAGACGCCGTCAGAGGGAAAGCGCCCTCGACCAATTAATCTGTGGTAAGCACGATATACGCCAGTTCATAGTGATCACTTGTAGTTGGTCGTGTGCCCAGCGACAGTAGCAATGTTTATTTATAAGTTAGACATGTTTTAATAAGGCAGAAAGCCTGAAATAAGAGAGTGGAGAGGGAGGAACACGGAGCGACGTCCGTCCCCTCTGAGCGCTGGCGGACGACTGAGGGAGCCGGCTCCGGATGGAGGAAGACCCTCCCAGCGAGTGAGGACCGCCGCCAGGCGAGGTGGAGTATGGACCCGCCCAAAACGGGGGAGTCCACTCTCACTGTATGTAGAGAACAGATAGAGGTTTGAGGCAAGCATATTGTGTGGTTATTTTTGTTTATGTGTTAAAGGGGAACATTTTATTGGAGTGTCGATGGGTTGCAGGTTTGTCTTTGGGGAAGAAGTTGCTGAGAACTTCGAAGCCAGCAGATGATGTAGCTGATGAGACTCCAAGGTAGTGGAGCAGAGGACCTCGAGCTGTGAGGAGAAGCAGCAGTGAAGAGGAGTGTCACGTGCTTCTGTAGAGGTGGTGTAGCAGCCAAGAGAGCTGTGGAAGAACCTAACAGAAGGGTGAAGCACTGTAGTTGCACAAGGAAACTTCATGATAGCAGCCTGGAGGAGCTGCAGAGGATCCTGGTAGTGAAGCCCGGAAGAACCTAAGGATATTAGGGTTGTGAACTTCCAGAGGTGGAAGGGGAAGTTCTGGTGGATTACTAGTAGGGAGTTGATAGTGTTTGGTTGTCATTAGCGTGCAAGACGCAGTGAGAGGTGAGTGACTGTTGGCATTCTTATGTCAAGGAGTTTTTATACTGAAGTATCAATGAACATTTATACTGGTATATGTTATTGCATTCAAATGCTGATTTTCTATATATACATTATCTTGCTGATAGTGCAACAGTGTATGTAGGCTTGACCAACTTGAGGAGGTTAATAGTATCAGGTGGTGAACCAGGAGATAGGATATCACTTGATAAGCTGATAATAGAGTTCTGATGGTATTGGAGTGCAACCTGATTGTGATATTATAGAGTATAGGATTCATTATTATTATATGTGTGTATGTATCGTGTATGTGCTTTGTCCAGTAAATGTGTCACAATTTGCTGGTGTTTGCCCTTGTCCTAGTGAGGCTTCCCAGGAGGTAGTAAAGAAGGGGAGAGAAAGAACCAAGAACCACTGCTGTGGACAGGGTAGGAGGTAATACTAGTAAGTCATAGGGGATTGAGGAGATCATATCTCATAAGGAGAGAGTGGGGAGTCACAGCGGCTCGAGTGGGTGTGTGCACGTGACAACGAGGCTAAGTGTTGGAGCCGCATCCCCTAAACGTGTGACGTTGAGCCCCTCTCCGAGAGCCAGAAGCGCCAAGGGTGATCTCCTAGTGTAAGCACTCTACCGAGTTGTGGGTTGGGTTGTCCGTAGAGAAGGATCAACGACGACAACACCAACCAACCCACGAGTCTATAATAAATTGGGGGCCCGTCCGGGAGAGTGAACTGACACACCCACACCCTGTCCAAGAGTGGATTTGTACACCCTTGCTGAAATAAACTGCGTGACCGCAGGTGTATACTCTCTCTCTTGGGAAGACTCACAGGACAAGATGGATAAGGTGCAAGCGTTTGTGGAGTCAGGCAAGCCTGAGGATTTAGAAGGTTGCACGAGGGATCAATTGAAACAAATAGCAGGAAAATGTGGCATCAGGTTGAAAGCATCTAAAGTAGCTGGGATGAAGGATGAGATCCTGAGGCAGTTGAGAGCCAGAAGTGAAGCGGCAGAACAAGGAGCCCAGAAAGGAGCTGAAAGTGGAAAGGAGGATGATGGGCAGGATGAAGTGAGATCCCAGGGATCGAGTAGGAGCAGCAAGAGTAGCCGCAGTAGCAGGAGTAGCCGAAATAGGAGCTTGGAGAGATTCCAGTTAGAGCTCCAGATGCAGCGTGAGGAGAGACAGTTCCAGCTGGAAAAGATGAAATTAGAACTCCAGATGAAAAATGAAGCCGAGAAGGAAAAAGAGAAAACCAGGCTGGAAGTAGAAAAAGAGAAAACCAGGCTGGAAGTAGAAAAAGAGAAAACCAGGTTGGAAGTAGAAAAAGAGAAAACCAGAGTAAGGGAACTGGAGTTGGAACAAGAGAAAGAAAAAGAGAAAGCAAGACTAGAGGTCGAAAAAGAAAAAGAGAGAACAAAACAAATGCAGATAGAAGCGAACAGAACCTTGGCTGAGCAAAGGATTGAACATGGGTTGCCAGAGAGCACCACCCAGGTATCACACCCACCAGATGTTAGGGTTAGGGAGAAGGACATTCCCTTGTTTGTGCCCGAAGAGGCAGAGAGCTTCTTCGAGCATTTTGAGAAAGTAGCCAGTATCAAGGAGTGGCCACAGGAGGAATGGGCCCAGCTGGTCCAGTTAAGATTGACCGGTGCAGCCAGGGAGGCATACACCCAATTGTCACTGGAAGAGTGCCAGGATTACGCCACAGTAAAGAGCAGCATATTGCGCTCGTTTCAGTTAACCTCAGAGGCTTATAGGAAGCGCTTCAGAGAAATGAGCAAAGTTGGAGCATGTACGTTTGCTGAGACAGCAAGAGATCTGGAAAGACGATTCCAGAAGTGGATTGAGGCTGCTGGAGTTGGATCTTATGCTGACCTGAAGCAACTGATGGTCATGGAGAAGTTCTTGGAGATGATGCATCCCGAAACAAAGTTCAAGATCCAAGAAGCAGGGATAAAGGAGGTGAAAGATGCCGCAGATAGGGCGGATATGATTACTGAAGCGTACAAGAGCTTAAGTTAGAACAGAGTGAGAAGCGAGGCGAGACGCAGCAATAGCAGACCCAGTGGAGTCTGGGGAGGAAGAAGTTTTGGGGGGCAGACAAGCAGACCAGCTAGTTTTAAGCCCCAGGAAGGAAAGTTGCCGAGTCCGCCTGCTGGAGGTAAGCAGGAAAATAAAAGTGTGCAGAGGAGACCAGAGTCCAATGAAGCTCCACAGAGTATGAGTAGTACATCTGGCCCGAGGAATTCCAATACGAGTGGGCAGAGTCAGAGCTACTCGGGGGCGTATAGGAGAGATTTCTCCCAGATGAGATGTTACAATTGTAACGGATTGGGTCACGTGATGCGAGATTGTCGGCAGGGCAAGAGAGTTGTGACCCTGGCCATGTGTGACCCCGGAAGCAAATATATCAATGTGTTCCAAGACAAACCACAGAGAGCGAACTTAGCGAACGAGAGGTATAGGCCGTTCATGAGCAAAGGTTGGATCAGTGTAGGAGGCCAACCTGAGGTAGAAGTTGGTATCTTAAGAGATACCGGAGCTAATCAGAGCTTCATTGCGAGAAGCCTGATTGGGAATGATCGGCGGTTAGCTGGCAGGAGTAAGATGAGAGTATATGGGTTATTGTCGGAGAGTGACATGCCCGTTTGTACTGTCCAGCTAAGGTCGGAATATGTGTCGGCAGAGGTGATTTTGGGAGTGTGCCCCGACATACCTATTCCAGGAGTCCAAGTGATCCTGGGGAATGACTTGTGCGGGACAAAGGTGTTGCCGAAAGTCGTAGCGGAGACTGTGCCAGAGGAGTGCCCAGAAGGCCACGGCACGGGTGGGACACCTGAGAGTGTGAACCTGACTGACATCCGAGGAGATGAGTCAGGAGACCGCCAAGCCATTGAGTACCCTGTCTCGGTAGTGATGAAGACAGAGGTGGCCGACAAGGAAGACGCTGGAGAAGATGAGACAGTGTCAATTAAACCGGTAGAAGATATTGATGTAGATATAGCATGGCTGTTTGATGAAGGTCCAGCCCAGAAAAATGAAGTCTCGGTGAGGTCAAAAGTGAAGATGGCCCAGCCGAAGAAGAATACTGTGAAGGGAGTTGACCTGAAGAGAGCCCAGACTGCTGAAAAAAAGAGTCGGAAGGTGAATGCAACTGTGCTGAGTAGGAATGAGGAAGGATGTGGGCATACAGAGGACGAGAGTAGAGCGTCAAGTTGTCCACGAGCACAGAGGCATTTGGGTAGTAGAGTTAAGTTGTTTGAGATGTCAGGAGTTGACATGTTTCACAGAAACCGTAGAGTAGAGATAATGAAGAAGAGTAATAGCCGAGAAAATGAAAGGAGAAGAGACGGTATGTGTGGAGAGATGCCTACGAGCACTCTAGGAGAGGTAAAGCGACATGTACGGTCGAGTGCTGTTGGATGTAATACAGTGCCCGAAGAAACTTTTAGGGAACAAAGAAGGAGTGTTGAAGGAGAAGAAATGGAGTTGTATAGAAGTGAGAAGTGTGGGAAGAGGAAGATGATACAAGCATGGAGGAATAGAAGAAATCCGAGGATGCGAAGGAAGTCAAACAGGATGAGGTCTTGGATAAATGAGGAGACGAAAGGGAGGATCGTCGGTGAAGACGAGGGAGTGAAGTATGATGACAGGAGACGAAAGTATAATGGCAGTAGATGGAAGAGTGAAGACGACAGAGGAGGTACAGACAGTAGATGTCTGACTCTGGACGTGAAGAGAGGAAGACGAGGAAATGGAGGGTGGAGACAGTAAGTAGAGTGGACCAATGGAGTGCAGGCGTCCAAAGAGGACAGCCTAGCTAAGAGGTGTCAGAGAAGTCAAATCGTTTGTGAGAAGATCATATTTCTGGAGAGTTGTGAGCCAGATGTTGCAAGGTGCAACGAATTAATTGTAGACTCCTAAGAGAGTATATTGGTTGAAGAACGAGACAGTGTAGTGGCGGATGTATTATCCCGAGCTTTGCCACTGGAATAACTCTCAAAAATAAGGGGAGGGGAGTGTTATGATCTCAGCCTACAGGAGAAACGAGTCTCCCTCCTTGAGAGTTATTCAGCAAGCCTGACCTAACTAGAAGGTCTAGCAAGTATTGAGGTGGTAACGCATATGTAAAATAGTTGGTTGGATATGTGTAACAGTTTGAGATTATGGGCAATGCAGAAGAAAATAGATAAATGACGGGCTAGGAGATGTGGACATTTTGCTGGAGGCGTGAGGCTCGCTTCTGGAGGACCTTGACCTCACTTGAGTGCCAGACATCGCAGGGGGAAGCCGCGCTCCATTTGAGCTCCCGTCAGAAGGGAACCCCTAGTGATATATCTCTAAGAGAAGAGAAGTGTGCAGACGTACCAGCTGTGGAATCGAGCTGGGAACGTTGTGGTCTCAAGTCCTGGTCGACGAGCAGATATTAAATCGCCCAGAAGCATTATTGTGTGCTGTGTGGAGCGCCCTGACCAGACGCCGTCAGAGGGAAAGCGCCCTCGACCAATTAATCTGTGGTAAGCACGATATACGCCAGTTCATAGTGATCACTTGTAGTTGGTCGTGTGCCCAGCGACAGTAGCAATGTTTATTTATAAGTTAGACATGTTTTAATAAGGCAGAAAGCCTGAAATAAGAGAGTGGAGAGGGAGGAACACGGAGCGACGTCCGTCCCCTCTGAGCGCTGGCGGACGACTGAGGGAGCCGGCTCTGGATGGAGGAAGACCCTCCCAGCGAGTGAGGACCGCCGCCAGGCGAGGTGGAGTATGGACCCGCCCAAAACGGGGGAGTCCACTCTCACTGTATGTAGAGAACAGATAGAGGTTTGAGGCAAGCATATTGTGTGGTTATTTTTGTTTATGTGTTAAAGGGGAACATTTTATTGGAGTGTCGATGGGTTGCAGGTTTGTCTTTGGGGAAGAAGTTGCTGAGAACTTCGAAGCCAGCAGATGATGTAGCTGATGAGACTCCAAGGTAGTGGAGCAGAGGACCTCGAGCTGTGAGGAGAAGCAGCAGTGAAGAGGAGTGTCACGTGCTTCTGTAGAGGTGGTGTAGCAGCCAAGAGAGCTGTGGAAGAACCTAACAGAAGGGTGAAGCACTGTAGTTGCACAAGGAAACTTCATGATAGCAGCCTGGAGGAGCTGCAGAGGATCCTGGTAGTGAAGCCCGGAAGAACCTAAGGATATTAGGGTTGTGAACTTCCAGAGGTGGAAGGGGAAGTTCTGGTGGATTACTAGTAGGGAGTTGATAGTGTTTGGTTGTCATTAGCGTGCAAGACGCAGTGAGAGGTGAGTGACTGTTGGCATTCTTATGTCAAGGAGTTTTTATACTGAAGTATCAATGAACATTTAAACTGGTATATGTTATTGCATTCAAATGCTGATTTTCTATATATACATTATCTTGCTGATAGTGCAACAGTGTATGTAGGCTTGACCAACTTGAGGAGGTTAATAGTATCAGGTGGTGAACCAGGAGATAGGATATCACTTGATAAGCTGATAATAGAGTTCTGATGGTATTGGAGTGCAACCTGATTGTGATATTATAGAGTATAGGATTCATTATTATTATATGTGTGTATGTATCGTGTATGTGCTTTGTCCAGTAAATGTGTCACAATTTGCTGGTGTTTGCCCTTGTCCTAGTGAGGCTTCCCAGGAGGTAGTAAAGAAGGGGAGAGAAAGAACCAAGAACCACTGCTGTGGACAGGGTAGGAGGTAATACTAGTAAGTCATAGGGGATTGAGGAGATCATATCTCATAAGGAGAGAGTGGGGAGTCACAGCGGCTCGAGTGGGTGTGTGCACGTGACAACGAGGCTAAGTGTTGGAGCCGCATCCCCTAAACGTGTGACGTTGAGCCCCTCTCCGAGAGCCAGAAGCGCCAAGGGTGATCTCCTAGTGTAAGCACTCTACCGAGTTGTGGGTTGGGTTGTCCGTAGAGAAGGATCAACGACGACAACACCAACCAACCCACAGTCTATATGAGAATTGGTAAACTTACCTTGAAGCTCACTTTCTTATATCCAATTTCAACCTCACTCCCCACAAGTGTAGGAAGTTGTTCTATGGTCATTGCTATTTGGGTAGGCTCCTCCTCCTGTGAGGTAGTTTCCAGGAGTTCAGGGGGAGGTGGAGTGGGGGATGGAGGGCTTAGGTCTACTTCAGGCCTGCTTGGGGCAAGGAGAAGACCAGGGGCTGGGAAAGCAGGGGCTACTTGGGGTAAGGGGAGGGGGAGGATTTGGGTTTCCTGATGGGCATTGTGCAGGGGCAAGGAAGGGTTTGTGCTGGGGGGTAGGGAGGGCCCTATTGGGTGGTGGGCTGGGGTGTTGCATTCCCCCCCTGGGGTTCCTGGGTTGCTGGATTGGGGCTCCCCACTCCCCTCTGGGATTGCTGGGTTGGAGGCTGAGGTTCCCTGGCTCCCTTCCCTCTCCTTGCGCCTTTTCCTTGCATTTGCTGCCCTTACTATCTCGTCTCTGGTCATGTCCCTCTGAACATATACCTCTTTATAGTTCCTTGCATACCTCAGTTTGCTCTTCTTTACTAGGATGTCCTCTTTGATGTCCTCGCTCTTGAATACTACCTTGATCAATCTCTTTTTGTCTCTGTTGTCCTGGCCAATCCGGAAAAACTGTTCTATGTCTCGTTCAGCCCCTTCCATTCCTATCTCCTTTAATATCCCTGCCACTTCTGCTTTGTCTTTATTCCTCGATTCCTCCCTTGTGGAGCCCTCTTGTTCCTTCACACCTACCACTACTACAGCTCTTTTCCTTTCCATTAGCTGGCTTGTGCATCTAGCTGCCTCATGTGAGGTTACTGCTTTCATTACAACTTCCTTGACTGTGGACATTGCTCCTGGGCTCTTCAACATTTCAGCAAAGGTAGGGCCAATTGTTGCGGTCCCTGCCATTGCTACATCTCCTGGTACCTGGGGGTTGGTCCCCTGGACCAGAGTCTGAGGAGGGCCTGTTTTTAGGCTTTTTATCTCCTCTTGTGCTGCACTTAGTTCTGTCTGCAGCTTACATATAGTTTCCCTCAGGTCCTTCAATTCCCCACTGACTTCCTTTCATGCCTTAGTAATCATCTCCATGTATGACTCGTCCAGTCCCTCTCCTCCTGCTTCATTCTGTTGTCTTACCATCCCGCTTGACCTGTGTGTGTGTGTGTGTGTGTGTGTGTGTGTGTGTGTGTACTCACCTAGTTGTACTCACCTAGTTGTGTCTGCAGGATCGAGCATTGACTCTTGGATCCCGCCTTTCGAGCATCGGTTGTTTACAGCAATGACTCCTGTCCCATTTCCCTATCATACCTGGTTTTAAAATTATGAATAGCATTTGCTTCCACAACCTGTTCCTGAAGTGCATTCCATTTTCCCACTACTCTCACGCTAAAAGAAAACTTCCTAACATCTCTGTGACTCATCTGAGTTTCAAGCTTCCATCCATGTCCCCTCGTTCTGTTACTATTCCGTGTGAACATTTCGTCTATGTCCACTCTGTCAATCCCTCTGAGTATCTTATACGTTCCTATCATATCCCCCCTCTCCCTTCCTCTTTCTAGTGTCGTAAGGCAAAGTTCCCTCAGGCGCTCCTCATACCCCATCCCTCGTAGCTCTGGGACGAGTCTCGTTGCAAACCTCTGAACCTTTTCCAGTTTCATTATATGCTTCTTCAGATGGGGACTTCATGATGAGGCGGCATATTCTAAGACTGGCCTTACGTAGGCAGTGTAAAGCGCCCTAAATGCCTCCTTACTTAGGTTTCTGAATGATGTTCTAACTTTTGCCAGTGTAGAGTACGCTGCTGTCGTTATCCTATTTATATGTGCCTCAGGAGATAGATTAGGTGTTACGTCCACCCCCAGGTCTCTTTCACGCGTCGTTACAGGTAGGCTGTTCCCCTTCATTGTGTACTGTCCCTTTGGTCTCCTATCTCTTAGTCCCATTTCCATAACTTCACATTTGCTCGTGTTTAATTCCAGTAGCCTTTTCTCTGACCATCTCTGCAACCTGTTCAGGTCCTCTTGGAGGATCCTGCAATCCTTATCTGTCACAACTCTTCTCATCAACTTTGCGTCATCTGCAAACATCGACATGTAGGACTCTACTCCTGTAAACATGTCGTTAACATATACAAGAAATAGAATTGGTCCCAGCACCGATCCTTGTGGTACTCCACTTATTACTGTTCGCCAGTCCGACTTCTCGCCCCTTACCGTAACTCTTTGGCTCCTTCCTGTTAGGTATTTCCTTATCCATGTTAGGACCTTTTCCCCCACCCCCGCCTGCCTCTCGAGCTTGAACAGCAGTCTCATGTGCGGTACTGTATCAAAGGCTTTTTGGCAGTCCAGAAATATGCAGTCTGCCCAACCATCTCTGTACTGTCTTATCCTCGTTATTTTATCATAGAATTCCAGAAGGTTTGTTAGGCACGATTTCCCTGTGTGTGTGTGTGTGTGTGTGTGTGTGTGTATGTGTGTGTGTGTGTGTGTGTGTGTGTGTCTGTGTGTGTGTGTGTCTGTGTGTTTATTGTGGGGGTGGCACGGTGGGGAGGTTGGGTTAACTGGTGGAGGGATGGAGGGAGAGGGAGAGAGGGAATGAAAGGGAGAGGGGGAGTGAAGGGGAGTGAAAGGGAGTGAGGGAGATTGAGGAAGAGAGGGAAATAGGCAGAGTGGGGGGGGGGGAGGAAGGAGGACAATCAGGGGGGTGAGGGATGGAAGGTCAAGTCCCAGTGGTGAGGGGTGAGGTTGGCAGTAGGCTGGTTTGTGCGTGCGAGTATGTGTGTGTGTGTCTACACTGGCGTGTTATGGTGAGGAGGTGGGGGAGGGGGGAGGTCTACACAGGTGTGAGAAAACTAGTACCAAGCTGAGGCTCTTGAGCTACTTTTTCTTATTTTAATTAACTTATGTTCAAAGCTAATTACTATATAAAAAACACTGTACACCTTGTATGACTGACTTTGAAAGGCACTCACCTCCATGTAAGCATCCCACAGCACAATTAGGTGATTTATGAAGCGATGTCCGCCTTAATTGTTGACGTCCCCGCCAGAGCTCCTCCCACGTGGTGGCCCAAGCGTGGACCACCTGTGTGTGTGTGTGTGTGTGTGTGTGTGTGTGTGTGTGTGTGTGTGTGTGTGTATGTGTGTGTGTGTACTCACCTATTTGTACTTACCTATTTGTGCTTGCGGGGGTTGAGCTTTGGCTCTTTGGTCCCGCCTCTCAACCATCAATAAACTGGTGTACAGATTCCTGAGCCTACTGGGCTCTATCATATCTACATTTAAAACTGTGTATGGAGTCAGCCTCCATCACATCACTTCCTAGTGCATTCCATCCGTTAAGTACTCTGACACTGAAAGAGTTCCTTCTAACGTCTCTGTGGCTCATAAGGGTACTCAGTTTCCACCTGTGTCCCCTTGTTCGCGTCCCACCAGTGTTGAATAGTTTATCCTTGTTTACCCGGTCGATTCCACTGAGGATTTTGTAGTGTGCGTATGTGTACTCACCTAGTTGTACTCACCTAGTTGTGTTTGCGGGGGTTGAGCTCTGGCTCTTTGGTCCCGCCTCTCAACCGTCAATCAACAGGTGTACAGATTCCTGAGCCTATCGGGCTCTGTCATATCTACACTTGAAACTGTGTATGGAGTGAGCCTCCACCACATCACCCCCTAATGCATTCCATTTGTCAACTACTCTGACACTAAAAAAGTTCTTTCTAATATCTCTGTGGCTCATTTGGGCACTCAGTTTCCACCTGTGTCCCCTTGTGCGTGTTCCCCTTGTGTTAAATAGACTGTCTTTATCTACCCTATCAATCCCCTTCAGAATCTTGAATGTGGTGATCATGTCCCCCCTAACTCTTCTGTCTTCCAGCGAAGTGAGGTTTAATTCCCGTAGTCTCTCCTCGTAGCTCATACCTCTCAGCTCGGGTACTAGTCTGGTGGCAAACCTTTGAACCTTTTCCAGTTTAGTCTTATCCTTGACTAGATATGGACTCCATGCTGGGGCTGCATACTCCAGGATTGGCCTGACATATGTGGTATACAAAGTTCTGAATGATTCTTTACACAAGTTTCTGAATGCCGTTCGTATGTTGGCCAGCCTGGCATATGCCGCTGATGTTATCCGCTTGATATGTGCTGCAGGAGACAGGTCTGGCGTGATATCAACCCGCAAGTCTTTTTCCTTCTCTGACTCCTGAAGAATTTCCTCTCCCAGATGATACCTTGTATCTGGCCTCCTGCTCCCTACACCTATCTTCATTACATTACATTTGGTTGGGTTAAACTCTAACATCCATTTGTTCGACCATTCCTTCAGCTTGTCTAGGTCTTCTTGAAGCCTCAAACAGTCCTCTTCTGTTTTAATCCTTCTCATAATTTTAGCATCGTCCGCAAACATTGAGAGAAATGAATCGATACCCTCCGGGAGATCATTTACATATATCAGAAACAAGATAGGACCGAGTACAGAGCCCTGTGGGACTCCACTGGTGACTTCACGCCAATCGTGAAGTCCCCTTGTGCCGGAGTCGGAGGTCTCACCCCTCACCGTAACTCTCTGCTTCCTATTGCTTAGATACTCCCTTATCCACTGGAGCACCTTACCAGCTACACCTGCCTGTCTCTCCAGCTTATGTACCAGCCTCTTATGCGGTACTGTGTCAAAGGCTTTCCGACAATCCAAGAAAATGCAGTCCGCCCAGCCCTCTCTTTCTTGCTTAATCTGTGTCACCTGATCGTAGAATTCTATCAAGCCTGTAAGGCAAGATTTACCCTCCCTGAATCCATGTTGGCGATTTGTCACGAAGTCCCTTCTCTCCAGATGTGTTACCAGGTTTTTTCTCACAATCTTCTCCATCACCTTGCATGGTATACAAGTCAAGGACACTGGCCTGTAGTTCAGTGCCTCTTGTCTGTCGCCCTTTTTGTATATTGGGACCACATTCGCCGTCTTCCATATTTCTGGTAGGTCTCCCGTCTCTAGTGATTTACTATACACTATGGAGAGTGGCAAGCAAAGTGCCTCTGCACACTCTTTCAGTACCCATGGTGAGATCCCATCTGGACCAACCGCCTTTCTAACATCCAGATCCAG
This sequence comes from Procambarus clarkii, assembly GCF_040958095.1. Lineage (NCBI taxonomy): Eukaryota > Metazoa > Arthropoda > Malacostraca > Decapoda > Cambaridae > Procambarus > Procambarus clarkii. The sequence goes on along the minus strand of NC_091150.1, from coordinate 4,280,989 downwards.
CAGGTGTCTCTTGACCTCCTCTCTCGTAATTTCGAACTCCTCCAAGGCCGCCTGGTTTACCTCCCTTTCTCCTAGCACAGTGACCTCACCCTGTTCTATTGTGAAGACCTCCTGGAACCTCTTGTTGAGTTCCTCACACACCTCTCTGTCATTCTCTGTATACCTGTCCTCGCCTGTTCTAAGTTTCAATACCTGTTCTTTCACTGTTGTTTTCCTTCTGATGTGACTGTGGAGTAGCTTTGGTTCGGTCTTGGCTTTGTTTGCTATATCATTTTCAAAATTTTTCTCTGCTTCTCTTCTCACCCTGACGTACTCATTCCTGGTTCTCTGGTATCTCTCTCTGCTTTCTGGTGTTCTGTTATTCCGGAAGTTCCTCCACGCCTTTTTGTTCAGTTTCTTCGCTTCCATACATGCCCTATTATACCATGGATTCTTCTGTTGCTTCTCGGATTTTTCCCTTTGGGCCGGGATGAACCTGTTTACTGCCTCCTGACACTTTTGGGTAACATAGTCCATCATACCCTGTACAGACTTGTCTCTGAGGTCTGTGTCCCAAGGTATTTCACTTAGGAAACTTCTCATCTGTTCATAATTCCCCTTTCGGTATGCCAGCCTTTTGATTCCTAGTTCTTTTTGGGGGGAGATAAGTCCTAGCTCTACCAGGTACTCAAAGTTCAATACACTGTGGTCACTCATTCCCAAGGGCGCTTCCATCTTAACTTCCCTTATATCCCATTCATTTAGGGTAAATATCAAATCAAGCATTGCTGGTTCATCTTCTCCTCTCATTCTTGTTGGCTCTTTGGTATGCTGGCTTAGAAAGTTTCTTGTTGCCACGTCCAGCAGCTTAGCTCTCCATGTTTCTGGTCCTCCATGCGGGTCTCTGTTCTTCCAATCTATCTTCCCATGGTTGAAGTCTCTCATAATTAGTAGTCCAGATCCATTCCTGCTAGCAACCCCGTGTGTGTGTGTGTGTGTGTTTGTGTGTGTGTGTGTGTGTGTGTGTGTGTGTGTTTGTGTGTGTGTGAGTGTGTGTGTGCGTGCGTGTGCGTGTTTGGGCGTGTGTGTGTACTCACCTAGTTGTGCTTGGGGGGTTGAGATCTGGCTTTTTGGTCCCGCCTCTCAACCGTCAATCAACAGGTGTACAGGTTCCTGAGCCTATTGGGCTCTATGATATCTACACTTGAAACTGTGTATAGAGACAGCCTCCACCACATCACTGTCTAATGCATTCCATTTGTCAACCACTCTGATACTAAAAAATTTCTTTCTAATATCTCTGTGGCTCATTTGGGCACTCAGTTTCCACCTGTGACATAAGTGCGTGTGCCTCTCGTGTTAAATAGCCTGTCTTTATCTACCCTATCAATTCCCTTGAGGATCTTGAATGTGGTGATCATGTCCCCCCCTAATTCTTCTGTCTTCCACTGAAGTGAGGTTAAACTCCCGTAGCCTCTCCTCGTAGCTCATACCTCTCAGTTCGGGTACCAGTCTGGTGGCAAACCTTTGAACCCTTTCCAGTTTGGTCTTATCCTTGACTAGATATGGACTCCATGCAGTGGCTGCATACTCCAGGATTGGCCTGACATATGTGGCATACAAAGTTCTGAATGATTCTTCACACAAGTTTCTGAATGCCGTTCTTATGTTGGCCAGCCTGGCATATGCCGCTGATGTTATCCTCTTGATATGGGCTGTAGAGGACAGGTCTGGCGTGATGTCAACCCCCAAGTCTTTTTCTCTCTCTCTGACTCTTGAAGAATTTCATCTCCCATATGATACCTAGTATCTGGCCTCGTGCTCCCTACACCTATCTTCATTACATTACATTTGCTAGGATTAAACTCTAACAACCATTTGTTCGACCTTTCCTTCAGCTTGTCTAGGACTTCTTGAAGCCTCAAGCAGTCCTCCTCTGTCTTAATCTTTCTCATAATTTTGGCATCGTCCGCAAACATTGAGAAAAATGAATCTATACCCTCCGGGAGATCATTTACGTATATCAGAAACAAGATAGGACCGAGTACTGAGCCCTGTGGGACTCCACTCGTGACTTCACGCCAATCTGAGGTCTCACCCATCACCATAACCCTCTGCTTCCTATTGCTTAGGTACTCCCTTATCCATTGGAGCATCTTACCAGCTACACCTGCCTGTCACTCCAGCTTATGTACCAGCCTCTTATGCGGTACTGTGTCAAAGGCTTTCCGACAATCCAAGAAAATGCAGTCCGCCCAGCCTTCTCTTTCTTGCTTAATCTTTGTCACCTGGTCGTAGAATTCTATTAAGCCAGTCAGGCAAGATTTACCCTCCCTGAATCCATGTTGGCGATTTGTCACGAAGTCCCTTCTCTCCAGGACCTAGATTCTGGAAGCTCTGTGTATTTCTTCGTATGTGGGTTTGCTACGAAGGTTCCTAAGTGCGCCCTAAGAAGATGCTTAGGTGCGATTCAATAAGGTATACTTAGGAAGAAAATTGTTGGTTCACCTGCGTGCCGATAGAGGTCACTACTGTGTTTCGTTTGGCCAATCAGAGAGCAGCAACATTCTTCATATTGAAGATTTAGCGCTGGCTTATAGGAGCTCTACTGCCTCCTATTTACGTCGAATTTTCTTATAAAATTAGTATATTTCGAAGTAAAACAATGTTTTTTCAACTTCTACAGCCAGCACCGACATTGTAGTAAACAAATATGTTACATTTGTTGTTTACCTACGTAATTCTAAGAGATACTGTGTAGCTGTCCTTGTTGCTCGGAAGATGCGCTGACAATTATTGTATATATTTACTGAATTTACCCAATGGCCACTAACTATCTAGTGACCTCGAAGAGGACAGAAAGCCGGCGGCTTGTTAAAGGGCCCGCCAATTGAATTAATGTTATTTTTTAGCTGGAATTTGGCATTTACGGCTTCAGCGGGTAGGTGGTTCCATGGGTTTATAGCCCTCTTGGTGGAAAAAAAAACATCTGTTTTCAGTCCTACTTGAGAGAACATACTCTCCAACACTATATCAGTGATTGTCCTGTTATCAGTGACTTCATACCAAATGGTATGAGGTACTTTGAGCTCTGAAATTACTTCATACACTCAGGAATATTGGAAGATATTCTTGTGCTGCACCCAGATTTTCCCAGTGGAGGCTAATAGATCAGCATTAAGTATTTTGCTCTCTCCTAATTCCATGTATGACTGGCCATCCTGTGAGGTGAGGATGTTGGGTGAGCTTGTAGCTGGTTTTTGATCTACATTGTGTGGTCCTTTATACAGAATAGGGAAGCAGCACATTGCTGTGTATACCTAAACATGTTTAAAAATACATTGTTTGAGAGGAGTTTTGTAGAAACTGGTAAGAGTAATTATAATATAATGTTTCCATGATTCAGTGCTTACCTCTTGTGAAAATTGCTTAGAGTTGTTTAGTCAGAGTTGATTTGTTTTTTGTATTGAGGCTGGTATTTTCTAAATTGATTCCATGTACAGTATGTCTAACCATCCTGTGAGATGGGAGTATTAGATAAACTTATAGCTAGTTTTTTATCTACACTGTGTAATATTCCATATAGAATAGGGTAGCAGCACATTGCTGTGTATACCTAATCTTCTTAATAAAAAAAATCAGTAATAAAGATATTAAATTATAGTCTGTATTATTACAAATACAGTACTGTATTATCCTTATTAAATCATGTTGACCATGGATCATTAAGATCTCATGTTGATATGTAATACAAGTCATATTCTTTTGAACTGCTAATCCATGCTAATCATTCATTAAATTGTGCATAATGTCTTAATTTTTCACTTCCTTGGATATACTGTACAGTACAAAAAGATAGGATAAAAATAAACCAGTAATATTTCTTTCATTATATTTTTCATTTAAATAACTGCATCAATACTTTTACAGCTGACAGGATTTGTTTTCCCATAGAGGTGCATTATTTGTTAAAAAAAATTTGGTTTATTGTTACACACAATGGTGCTACATAGCCTTCCCAGCTTGGTGCCTTCTTTTAATACTTACTGATTAAAAAATAAATAATAAATACATTTTATTCAGGAAAAGTACATACAGTTGATTTACAAACATAATGTTGGATTTATAGGCAGAGCTAGTACATACAATACCTAAAGCCACTAATACTCATAGCATTTCGGGCAAGGTGTGGGGGAAAAAAAGCACAGACAAAAACTTAATAGCAATCGAGATTAGGTATAAATTGTGTTGAAAGAAGGAATAAAAAATACAAAAAGGGGGTTAACATAGCATAAATCAGCAATTGCACATGTTGGTGAACAGCGTTGTTTAAAAAATAGCAAGACATGGGTTGACATTTAGGAGGTAAGTTAGGTTACATGGAGTTAATTAGGCAGTACTTGGTTTAACTCTTAAACTGGTTGAGAGAGGTACAGCCTTTGACATGATTCGGGAGGTCATTCCACATTCTGGGTCCCTTGATTTGTAGAGCACTTCTAGTTTGGTTACACACAGCCAAATTGAGTAACAGGAAGAGGTCTTGGACACAAATTTGTTCCATGCTAAATGTAGAGGAATCAGCTGAGTATTCCTCAAATAAAATAAGTTGCCTCAGCTTATAAGGTAAATAAAATAAGCATTTCTCAAATAAGTAGCTGCTTCACCTCACTGCCTTACTGCTACATAGCCTTCCCGGCATGGTGCCTTCTTTTGATAATTACTTGTTCCACACCCAAATTGTATAACAGGAAGAGGTCTTGGACCCCTACTTCCCTCTCTTTTTTAGTAGTCTATATAGTCATAATTATAGCTTTAAGTATTCAATGAATAAAGTTTTTGACATTTTTACCCTTTTCCTTACCTAACATCATTTGTGCAGCATATTTTTATTTTATGTCTCACCCAGATTTAATTTAAAAATAAAACCAAACTAAATAAATTAGAAATGGGTATGTATAGCTAAGGTACACCCTTACTACTAGGTGAACAGGGGCATTTGGTGATAGTAAATGATCCCATCAGGCAGGGCTCATCACCTTCTCTCATATTTCATGTTCACCAGTGTTTATTTACTTAATAACTACTGGTATAATATCTTGCTATTATAAAACTAATTCTGCTATCATCAAACACATATTTACTTCAAGTTTCAAGCAGAGAATGCATATATAACTAACACGAAGGACTCCTCTTCACTAGATTCACCAGCTATAATATTTTGGTCATGTTCCAATATCATAAATCGATCCCAGTGTTATGTAGTAGAGAAAAAATGACTTATATCCAGTTTACGTAAAGCTACGAGTGGTCGAAACCACACTTAAATCCCGGAATGAACTTACGAAGATTTTTCCACTTAGGGTAGTTAAGTGAATATGGACGTAGCCGCCACGAAGGCGCTAAGACGGAAAACGCTCTTAGCTAAGAGGAAAAACCTTCGTAAGTACCTTCCTGAATCCGGCCCCAGATGTGTTACTAAGTTTTTTCTCACGAACTTCTCCATCACCTTGCATGGTATACAAGTCAAGGAAACTGGCCTGTAGTTCAGTGCCTCTTGCCTGTCGCCCTTTTTGTATATTGGGACCACATTTGCCGTCTTCTATATTTCTGGTAGATCTCCCGTCTCCAGTGACCTACTATACACTGTGTGAGTGTGTGTGTGTGTGTGTGTGTGTGTGTGTGTGCTTACCTAGTTGTGTGTGCGGGGTTTGAGCTCTGGCTCTTTGGTCATAGTGCGTGTGTGTGTGTGTGTGTGTGTACTCACGCCTTTGTGTGTGTGTGTGTGTGTGTGTGTTTGTGTACTCACCTAATTGTATGCACCTAATTGTGCTTGCAGGGGTTGAGCTTTGGCTCTTTGGCCCCGCCTCTCAACCGTCAATAAACTGGTGTACAGATTCCTGAGCCTACTGGGCTCTATCATATCTACATTTGAAACTGTGTAGAGTCAGCCTCCACCACATCACTGCCTAATGCATTCCATCCGTTAACTACTTTGACACTGAAAAAGTTCCTTCTAATGTCCCTGTGGCTCATGTGGGTACTCAGTTTCCACCTGTGTTCTCTTGTACGCGTCCCACCAGTGTTCAATATTTTATGTGTGTGTGTGTGTGTGTGTGTGTGTGTGTGTGTGTGTGTGTGTGTGTGTGTGTGTGTGTGTGTGTGTGTGTGTGTGTGTGTGTGTGTGTGTGTGTGTGTGTGTGTGTGTTGTGAGTGTGTGTGTGTGTGTGTGTGTGTGTGTGTGTGTGTGTGTGTGTGTATGTGTTTGTGGGTGGGTGTGTGTACTCACCTAGTTGTACTCACCTAGTTGTGTCTGCAGGATCGAGCATTGACTCTTGGATCCCGCCTTTCGAGCATTGGTTGTTTACAGCAATGACTCCTGTCCCATTTCCCTATCATACCTGGTTTTAAAATTATGAATAGTATTTGCTTCCACAACCTGTTCCTGAAGTGCATTCCATTTCCCCACTACTCTCACGCTAAAAGAAAACTTCCTAACATCTCTGTGACTCATCTGAGTTTCAAGCTTCCATCCATGTCCTCTCGTTCTGTTACTATTCCGTGTGAACATTTCGTCTATGTCCACTCTGTCAATTCCTCTGAGTATCTTATACGTTCCTATCATGTCCCCCCTCTCCCTTCTTCTTTCTAGTGTCGTAAGGCACAGTTCCCTCAGGCGCTCCTCATACCCCATCCCTCGTAGCTCTGGGACGAGTCTCGTTGCAAACCTCTGAACCTTTTCCAGTTTCATTATATGCTTCTTCAGATGGGGACTCCATGATGAGGCGGCATACTCTAAGACTGGCCTTACATAGGCAGTGTAAAGCGTCCTAAATGCCTCCTTACTTAGGTTTCTGAATGATGTTCTAACTTTTGCCAGTGTAGAGTACGCTGCTGTCGTTATCCTATTAATATGTGCCTCAGGAGATAGATTAGGTGTTACGTCCACCCCCAGGTCTCTTTCACGCGTCGTTACAGGTAGGCTGTTCCCCTTCATTGTGTACTGTCCCTTTGGTCTCCTATCTCCTAGTCCCATTTCCATAACTTTACATTTGCTCGTGTTGAATTCCAGTAGCCATTTCTCTGACCATCTCTGCAATCTGTTCTGGTCCTCTTGGAGGATCCTGCAATCCTCATCTGTCACAACTCTTCTCATCAACTTTGCATCATCCGCAAACATCGACATGTAGGACTCTACGCCTGTAAACATGTCGTTAACATATACAAGAAATAGAATTGGTCCCAGCACCGATCCTTGTGGTACTCCACTTGTTACTGTTCGATAGTCCGACTTCTCGCCCCTTACCGTAACTCTTTGGCTCCTTCCTGTTAGGTAGTTCCTTATCCATTCTAGGACCTTTCCCCCCACCCCCGCCTGCCTCTCGAGCTTGAACAGCAGTCTCATGTGCGGTACTGTATCAAAGGCTTTTTGGCAGTCCAGAAATATGCAGTCTGCCCAACCATCTCTGTCCTGTCTAATCCTCGTTATTTTATCATAGAATTCCAGAAGGTTTGTTAGGCATGATTTCCCTGTCCAGAACCCATGTTGATGTTTGTTCACAAGCCTAATGTTCTCCAGGTGTGCAACCAGTCGTAGCCTAATTATTCTTTCCAGTATTTTACAGGGGATGCTTGTCAGTGATACAGGTCTGTAGTTAAGTGCCTCCTCCCTATCTCCTTTCTTGAAGATCGGCACGACATTTGCCTTCTTCCAGCAACTGGGCAATTCTCCTGACATAAGTGACTCATTAAAGATCATTGCCAGAGGCACGCTGAGGGCCTGTGCTGCTTCTTTTAGTATCCACGGTGATACTTTGTCTGGTCTAACTGCTTTAGTTGCATCTAGAGTTGTCAACTGTTTCATTACCTCCTCTGCTGTCACCTCTATATCTGATAGTCTTTCATCTAGGGTAACCCCTTCCAACAATGGGAGCTGCTCAGGCTCGGTAGTGAACACTCCATGGAAACTGGCATTCAGTGCCTCGCAGATTTCCTTGTCACTTTCAGTATATGCCCCCTCTGTCTTCCTTAGTCTTGTCAGTTGGTCGTTCACCGACATTTTTCTTCTTATATGACTGTGTAGTAACTTAGGTTGTTTTTTCGCTTTGATTGCAATATCGTTCTCATAGTCCCTTTCCGATGTTCGTCTTATGTTAATGTAATCGTTCCTAGCTCTGTTGTATCTGCTTCTGTTGTCCTCTGTTCTTCGTCTTCTGTACTTCCTCCACTCCCGCCTGCTGGCCATTTTTGCTTCCTGACACTGTCTATTATACCATGGGTTATTATATTCCTTCTTATTTTTTCCCTTTACCGTTGGTATAAATCTCTCTTCGGCCTCCTGGCATTTCTGTATGACTAGGTCCATCATATCTTGGACTGTTTTTCCTCTAATTTCTTCCTCCCACTGCACTTCACCCAGATAGTCCCTTATCCTCATATAGTCCCCTTTCCTGTAGTCAGCTCTCCTTTCCCAGATCTCTTGTCCCATGGTCATAAGTTTGAATTCCATCATGTAGTCAAAGACTAGGACACAATGGTCACTGGCCCCTAGAGGTATTTCATGCTCTAAATTCTCGATATCTTCTACGTTCTGGGTGAAAATCAGGTCTAATAGGCTCGGTGCATCTCCTCCTCTTTCCCTTGTGTCTTCCTTCACATGTTGTGTCAGGAAATTCCTGTCTATAACATCTACTAATTTTGCTCCCCACGTTTCGTCCCCTTCATGGGGATTCCTTGATTCCCAATTTATCTTTCCATGATTTAGGTCCCCCATGATCAGCAGCTTCGCTCTCATTCTGTGGGCTAGTGTTGCTGCCTTCTGCAGTTCATCTATACATGCTTTGTTGTTGTCATCATACTCCTGCCTGGGTCTTCTACTGTTTGGTGGGGGATTGTAGATTACCAAGATCACAATCTTCCTCCCATCTACTGTCAGAGTTCCATGTATGAAGCTTGTGCACTCATTGGTAACTCGATTTCCCAGGTCTTCAAACTTCCATTTCCGCTTTATTAGGAGTGCTACTCCCCCTCCCTGTCTCTGTGTCCTCTCTTTTCGTATCACCTGGTACCCTTCAGGAAAGATTGCATCTGAGATCATGTCATTAATTTTAGTTTCCACAATTGCAACTATGTCAGGATCTGCTTCACTCACTCTTTCTTTTATCTCTTCTGCTTTATTAGATACCCCATCAGCATTGGTGTACCAAACCTTGAGATTCTTCATGGAAACTCTTGTACCAGAGTTCTCCCTTTCTCTGGGGGTCTGGGGGGATCTGGGGGATGTCTGGGGGGTGACTGGGGGCAGAGGGGATCTGGGGGATCTGGGGGGTGTCTGGGGGATGACTAGGGGCGGGGAGGGTCCTGGGGATGTCCGGGGGGATTCGGGGGGTGTCTGGGGGGGTCCGGGGGGATTCGGGGGGTGTCTGGGGGGGTCCGGGGGGTGTATGGGGGGTGAAAGAGTTCAGGAGGGGTGCTTGGGGGGCTACTGGGGGCTGGGCTTCTAGGAAGGTAGGTAGGAGGGTCTGGGGTAGGGCCTGGGTAGGTATGTCTGGAGTAGGAAGGGCATACTGGGTCTGAAGATTAGGGAGGGCATAGAGGGGTTGGGAGATATCGTAAGGTTGGGAGACAGAAAGAGGTTGAGAGGTTGGGAGGGGGAAGCATAGAGGGGGTGGGGGGGACCTCCCACCTCCCTCGCAAGGGTGGGGGGTCACATGGAAGGAGAGGGGATGAGGAGGGGTGAGGGCTGGGTAGGCTTTGGGTGTTGAGGGGATGAGGTCTGGGTGGGTTTTGGGGGTTGAGGGGATGAGAGCTGGGTGGGTTTTGGGTGTTGAGGGGATGAGGGCTGGACGGGTTTTGGGGGTTGAGGTGATGAGGGGGTCCTTGGAATGTGGGATGAATTTGACTCTGAATTTGAATTTGAATTTGATGAATGTGTGTGTGTGTGTGTGTGTGTGTGTGTGTGTGTGTGTGTGTGTGTGTGTGTGTGTGTGTGTGTGTGTGTGTGTGTGTGTGTGTGTGTGTGTGTGTGTGTGTGTACTCACCTAGTTGTACTCACCTAGTTGTGCTTGCGGGGGTTGAGCTCTGGCTCTTTGGTCCCGCCTCTCAACTGTCAATCCACAGGTGTACAGGTTCCTGAGCCTATTGGGCTCTATCATATCTACACTTGAAACTGTGTATGGAGTCAGCCTCCAACACATCACTTCCTAATGCATTTCATTTGTCAACCACTCTGACACTAAAAAAGTTCTTTCTAATATCTCTGTGGCTCATTTGGGCACTCAGTTTCCACCTGTGTCCCCTAGTGCGTGTGCCCCTTGTGTTAAACAGCCTGTCTTTATCAACCCTGTCAATTCCCTTGAGGATCTTGAATGTGGTGATCATGTCCCCCCTAACTCTTCTGTCTTCCAACGAAGTGAGGTTTAATTCCCGTAGTCTCTCCTCGTAGCTCATACCTCTCAGCTCGGGTACTAGTCTGGTGGCAAACCTTTGAACCTTTTCCATTTTAGTCTTATGCTTGACTAGATATGGACTCCATGCTGGTGCCGCATACTCCAGGATTGGCCTGACATATGTGGTATATAATGTTCTGAATGATTCTTCACACAAGTTTCTGAATGCCGTTCTTATGTTGGCCAGCCTGGTATATGCCGCTGATGTTATCCTCTTGATATGGGCTGTAGAGGACAGGTCTGGCGTGATGTCAACCCCCAAGTCTTTTTCTCTCTCTCTGACTCTTGAAGAATTTCATCTCCCATATGATACCTAGTATCTGGCCTCGTGCTCCCTACACCTATCTTCATTACATTACATTTGCTTGGATTAAACTCTAACAACCATTTGTTCGACCTTTCCTTCAGCTTGTCTAGGACTTCTTGAAGCCTCAAGCAGTCCTCCTCTGTCTTAATCTTTCTCATAATTTTGGCATCGTCCGCAAACATTGAGAGAAATGAATCTATACCCTCCGGGAGATCATTTACGTATATCAGAAACAAGATAGGACCGAGTACTGAGCCCTGTGGGACTCCACTCGTGACTTCACGCCAATCTGAGGTCTCACCCATCACCATAACCATCTGCTTCCTATTGCTTAGGTACTCCCTTATCCACTAGAGCATCTTACCAGCTACACCTGCCTGTCTCTCCAGCTTATGTACCAGCCTCTTATGCGGTACTGTGTTAAAGGCTTTCCGACAATCCAAGAAAATGCAGTCCGCCCAGCCTTCTCTTTCTTGCTTAATCTTTGTCACCTGGTCGTAGAATTCTATTAAGCCAGTCAGGCAAGATTTACCCTCCCTGAATCCATGTTGGCGATTTGTCACGAAGTCTCTTCTCTCCAGATGTTTTACTAAGTTTTTTCTCACGAACTTCTCCATCACCTTGCATGGTATACAAGTCAAGGACACTGGCCTGTAGTTCAGTGCCTCTTGTCTGTCGCCCTTTTTGTATATTGGTACTACATTTGCCGTCTTCCATATTTCTGGTAGATCTCCCGTCTCCAGTGACCTACTATACACTGTGTGAGTGTGTGTGTGTGTGTGTGTGTGTGTGTGTGTGTGTGTGTGTGTGTGTGTGTGTGTGTGTGTGTGTGTGTGTGTGTGTGTGTGTGTGTGTGTGTGTGTGCTTACCTAGTTGTGTGTGCGGGGTTTGAGCTCTGGCTCTTTGGTCATAGTGCGTGTGTGTGTGTGTGTGTGTGTACTCACGCCTTTGTGTGTGTGTGTGTGTGTGTGTGTTTGTGTACTCACCTAATTGTATGCACCTAATTGTGCTTGCAGGGGTTGAGCTTTGGCTCTTTGGTCCCGCCTCTCAACTGTCAATAAACTGGTGTACAGATTCCTGAGCCTACTGGGCTCTATCATATCTACATTTGAAACTGTGTAGAGTCAGCCTCCACCACATCACTGCCTAATGCATTCCATCCGTTAACTACTTTGACACTGAAAAAGTTCCTTCTAATGTCCCTGTGGCTCATGTGGGTACTCAGTTTCCACCTGTGTTCTCTTGTACGCGTCCCACCAGTGTTCAATATTTTATGTGTGTGTGTGTGTGTGTGTGTGTGTGTGTGTGTGTGTGTGTGTGTGTGTGTGTGTGTGTGTGTGTGTGTGTGTGTGTGTGTGTTGTGAGTGTGTGTGTGTGTGTGTGTGTATGTGTTTGTGTGTGTGTGTGTGTACTCACCTAGTTGTACTCACCTAGTTGTGCTTGCGGGGGTTGAGCTCTGGCTCTTTGGTCCCGCCTCTCAACTGTCAATCCACAGGTATACAGGTTCCTGAGCCTATTGGGCTCTATCATATCTACACTTGAAACTGTGTATGGAGTCAGCCTCCAACACATCACTTCCTAATGCATTCCATTTGTCAACCACTCTGACACTAAAAAAGTTCTTTCTAATATCTCTGTGGCTCATTTGGGCACTCAGTTTCCACCTGTGTCCCCTAGTGCGTGTGCCCCTTGTGTTAAACAGCCTGTCTTTATCAACCCTGTCAATTCCCTTGAGGATCTTGAATGTGGTGATCATGTCCCCCCTAACTCTTCTGTCTTCCAACGAAGTGAGGTTTAATTCCCGTAGTCTCTCCTCGTAGCTCATACCTCTCAGCTCGGGTACTAGTCTGGTGGCAAACCTTTGAACCTTTTCCATTTTAGTCTTATGCTTGACTAGATATGGACTCCATTCTGGTGCCGCATACTCCAGGATTGGTCTGACATATGTGGTTAATAATGTTCTGAAAGATTCCTTACACATGTTTCTAAAGGCCGTTCTTATGTTAGCCAACCTGGCATATGCTGCTGCTCTTATCCTCTTGATATGAGCTTCAGGTGACAGGTCTGGCGTGATATCAACCCCCTGGTCTTTCTCTCTCTCGGACTCTTGAAGTATTTCATCTCCCAAGTGATACCTTGTATCTGGTCTCCTGCTTCCTACCCCTATCTTCATTACATTCCATTTGCTTGGATTAAACTCTAACAGCCATTTGTTCGACCATTCCTGCAGCTTGTCCAGGTCTTCTTGAAGCCTCAAGTTGTCCTCCTCTGTCTTAATCCTTCTCATAATTTTGGCGTCGTCAGCAAACATTGAGAGGAATGAGTCTATACCTTTTGGGAGATCATTTACGTAAATCAGAAACTGGATAGGTCCAAGTACAGAGCCCTGTGGGACTCCACTGGTGACTTCACGCCAGTCTGAGGTCTCACCCCTCACTGTAAGTCTCTGCTTCCTATTGTTTAGGTACTCCCTTATCCACTGGAGCGCCCTACCAGTTACTCCTGCCTGTTTCCCTAGCTTATGCATCAACCTTTTATGGGGTACTGTGTCAAAGGCTTTCCGACAGTCCAAAAAAATGCAGTCCGCCCATCCTTCTCTTTCTTGTTTAATCTTTGTCACCTGATCGTAGAATTCTATCAATCCTGTAAGGCAAGATTTACCCTCCCTGAACCCATGTTGATGGGTTGTCACGAAGTCTCTTCTCTCCAGATGTGTTACTAGGTTTTTTCTCACAATCTTCTCCATCACCTTGCATGGTATACAAGTTAAGGACACTGGCCTGTAGTTCAGTGCCTCTTGTCTGTCACCCTTTTTGTATATTGGTACTACATTAGCAGTCTTCCATATTTCTGGTAGGTCCCCCGTTTCCAGTGACCTACTATACACTATGGAGAGTGGTAGGCAAAGTGCTCCTGCACACTCTTTCGATAACCATGGCGAGATTCCATCTGGCCCAACAGCTTTTCTCACATCCAGCTCCAATAGGTGCTTCTTGACCTCATCTCCTGTAATTTCGAACCTATCCAAGGTCACCTGGTTTGCTGCCACCTTGCTGTCCTTGCCCACCCTAAGTTTCATCACCTGTTCCTTCACTGTTGTCTTCCTCCTGATGTGACTGTGTAGTACCTTTGGTTCGGTCTTGGCTTTATTAGCTATATCATTTTCATACCTTTTCTCAGCTGCTTTTCTCACACTGACATACTCGTTCCTGGTTCTCTGGTATCTCTCTCTCCTTTCTGGTGTTCTGTTATTACGGAAGTTCCTCCATGCCCTTTTGTTCAGCTCCTTTGCTTTTATACATTCCTTATTAAACCACGAATTCTTCCTTTGCTTCTCTGTTTTTTCCTGTCGGGCTGGGACAAACCTGCTTACAGCCTCCTGACATTTTTGGGTGACATAGTCCATTATGTCGTGTACGGACTTGGTTCCGAGTTCTGTGTCCCAATGTATATCCCATAGGAATTTATTAATTTCCTCATAGTTTCCCTTTCGGTACGCCAGCCCTTTGGTTCCCAGTTCTTTTTTGGGGGTGATAATTCCCAGCTCAACCAGGTACTCAAAGCTCAATACACTATGATCACTCATTCCCAAGGGGATTCCAACTTAACTTACCTTATATCCGACTCATTTAGGGTAAATATCAGATCAAGCAAGGCTGGTTCATCCCCTCCTCTCATTCTTGTCGGTCCCTTGACGTGTTGACTTAGAAAGTTTCTTGTTGCCACATCCAGCAGCTTAGCTCTCCATGTGTCTGGGCCTCCATGTGGGTCTCTGTTCCCCCAATCTATCTTCCCATGGTTGAAGTCTCCCACAATTAGAAGTCTGGATCCGTTCCTGCTAGCCACAGAAGCAGCTCTCTCTATTATATCGATGGTGGCCAAGTTGTTTCTATCATATTCCTGTCTGGGTCTTCTGTCATTTGGTGGGGGGTTATATATGACTACTATTATAATTTTCTGTCCTCCAGTTGCTATGGTGCCTGATATGTAGTCACTGAAACCTTCACAGTTCTGAATTACCATCTCTTCGAAACTCCAACCTTCTCTTAGTAGCAGAGCTACACCACCACCTCCTCTCCCTTCTCTCTCTTTCCTTACTACATAGCAGCCCTGTGGAAACACTGCGTTTGTTATGATTTTTGTTACCTTTGTTTCTGTGAGTGCTATTATGTCTGGGTTTTCTTCTAGTGTGTATTCTACAAGTTCACTTGTTTTATTTGAAATCCCATCTATGTTAGTGTACATCGCCTTGAAGCTCACTTTCTTCTGTTCATTTTCATGTCCGTTTCTTGGCGAGCATTCTGCTGGTGTGGGTAACTGTTCCGTAGGTGAGGGGATCTGTGAGGTGGTTTGCAGGGTCTCAGAGGATTTTAGGGGTGGGGGGTGGGGGTTTAAAGGGAAGGGCGGACAGGTAGGGTGTGGGTTAAGGAGGTTATGGGGGACATGGAGGATACGGGGTGAGGGGGGAGGAGGGGATAGGGAGGGTATGGGATGAAGGGGGAGGGGGGGACAGGGGGGAAAGGTGGGAGGGGGGACATGATGGGAATGGGGAATTGGGTGTCAGGGTCAGAATGGGGTGGGGTGGGGGGAGGGAGGGTTGGGTGGGGGCAGGTAGGGTGAGGGGAAGGGAGGGTTTCTATGCAGAGGGGGGTGGTGGTGTTGCCCCCCCCCCCTCTGGTGTTGCTGGGATGCTGGTTTTGGGTTCTCCTCTTGTCTCTGGGACTGATGTGTTGAGGGCTGTGATTTCCTGGTTTGCTCCTCTCTCCCTGCGCTTCCTCCTTGTCTCTGCTGCCCTGGCTCTCTCCTCCTTCGTCCTGTCCCTCTGCAGGAATACTTTTTTGTATCCCTCCATATGCTGCAGATGACTCTTCCTTTCGGGAATGTCTTCCTTCGTGGTTTCGTTTGTAAACACCACCTTTACAAGTCGGTTTCTGTCCTTGTTATACCAGCCCAACCTGAAAACCTTCTCAATGTTATGTACAGCCCCTTCCATCTGTAGCCCCTTCAGTAGCCCATGTACTGCCTCTCTATCCTTGCCATTCCATTCTTGCCTGTTGGATCCTTCCTGTTCTTTGATGCCTACAACTACCACTGATCTTTTCCTCTCCAGCAGTTGAGTGGTGCACCTTGCTGCTTCCTGTGAGGTAGCAGCTTGCATGGCTACCTCCCTCACTGTGTCCATTGCTTCTGAGCTCTTTTTCAGTATATCCGCAAATGTATCAGGTACAGAGGCATTTCCTTCCAATGTAACATTCCCACCTTCCCTTTGGATGATAATCTGATGCTCGGTCTCTTTATTTTTCTCTGTGAGAGATTTGATCTCCTCCCTTGCTGATGCCAGCTCACTTTGCAGATTGTTAATTGTAATCCTCATTTCATTCATCTCCCTCCTGAATTCCTCCAGAACTTGGGTTAGCAATTCCTTCGTTTGATCTCCCTGGCTGCTTCCCGTGTCCCTGTTGCGGCCTCCTGCCATTTTGCCCCTTGTCAAGAGAGAGAGAGAGCAAGAGAGAGAGACAGAGAGAGCAAGAGAGAGAGACAGAGCAAGAGAGCAAGAGAGAGAGAGAGCAAAAGAGAGCAAGAGAGAGTGAACAAGAGAGAGAGACAGAGAGAGCAAGAGAGAGAGACAGAGCAAGAGAGCAAGAGAGAGAGAGAGCAAAAGAGAGCAAGAGAGAGTGAACAAGAGAGAGAGAGAACAAGAGAGAGCAAGAGAGAGAGAGCAAGAGAGAGAGAGAACAAGAGAGAGCAAGAGAGAGAGAGCAAGAGAGAGAGAGCAAGAGAGAGAGAGCAAGAGAGAGAGAGCAAGAGAGAGAGAGAGAGAGAGAACAAGAGAGAGCAAGAGAGAGAGAGAACAAGAGAGAGCAAGAGAGAGAGAGCAAGAGAGAGAGAGAACAAGAGAGAGCAAGAGAGAGAGAGCAAGAGAGAGAGAGAGAGAGAGAGAGAGAGAGAGAGAGAGAGAGAGAGAGAGAGAGAGAGAGAGAGAGAGAGAGAGAGAGAGAGCAGGAGAGAGAGAGAGAGAGAGAGAGAGAGAGAGAGAGAGAGCAGGAGAGAGAGAGAGAGAGAGAGAGAGAGAGAGCAGGAGAGAGAGAGAGAGAGAGAGAGAGAGAGAGAGAGAGAGAGAGAGAGAGAGAGAGAGAGAGAGAGAGAGAGAGAGAGAGAGAGAGAGAGAGAGAGAGAGAGAGAGAGAGAGAGAGAGAGAGAGAGAGAGAGAGAGAGAGAGAGAGAGAGAGAGAGAGAGAGAGAGAGAGAGAGAGAGAGAGAGAGAGAGAGAGAGAGAGAGAGAGAGAGAGAGAGAGAGAGAGAGAGAGAGAGAGAGAGAGAGAGAGAGAGAGAGAGAGAGAGAGAGAGAGAGAGAGAGAGAGAGAGAGAGAGAGAGAGAGAGAGAGAGAGAGAGAGAGAGAGAGAGAGAGAGAGAGAGAGAGAGAGAGAGAGAGAGAGAGAGCAGAGAGAGAGAGAGAGAGAGAGAGAGCAGGAGAGAGAGAGAGAGAGAGAGAGAGAGAGAGAGAGAGAGAGAGAGAGAGAGAGAGAGAGAGAGAGAGAGAGAGAGAGAGAGAGAGAGAGAGAGAGAGAGAGAGAGAGAGAGAGAGAGAGAGAGAGAGAGAGAGAGAGAGAGAGAGAGCAGGAGAGAGAGAGAGAGAGAGAGAGAGAGAGAGAGAGCAGGAGAGAGAGAGAGAGAGAGAGAGAGAGAGAGAGAGAGAGAGAGAGAGAGAGAGAGCAGGAGAGAGAGAGAGAGAGAGCAGGAGAGAGAGAGAGAGAGAGAGAGAGAGAGAGAGAGAGAGAGAGAGAGAGAGAGAGAGAGAGAGAGAGAGAGAGAGAGAGAGAGCAAGAGAGAGAGAGAGAGAGAGAGCAGGAGAGAGAGAGAGAGAGAGAGCAGGAGAGAGAGAGAGAGAGAGAGAGCAGGAGAGAGAGAGAGAGAGAGCAGGAGAGAGAGAGAGAGAGAGAGCAGGAGAGAGAGAGAGAGAGAGAGAGCAGGAGAGAGAGAGAGAGAGAGCAGGAGAGAGAGAGAGAGAGAGAGCAGGAGAGAGAGAGAGAGAGAGCAGGAGAGAGAGAGAGAGAGAGAGAGAGAGAGAGAGAGAGAGAGAGAGCAGGAGAGAGAGAGAGAGAGAGAGAGAGAGAGAGAGAGAGAGAGAGAGAGAGAGAGAGAGAGAGAGAGAAAGAACGTGTGTGCGCGTGGGATGGGGTAAAGAGGAGGTGAGGTGTTCAGCTTACAGCAGGTAAGAGAGGTGTGTGACGATAATCTCTTTCAAGAGAGATTGAGCCTGCTCTTCCCAACTTTAAGTTACGCCAAAGACACAAGTATAAGATGCTACATTGAAGATACGTCAATAGTAGCACAAAACGTTTTGCCCAGGAGGCAAAACGTATTCAAGATCCCCCTACTCCACACACCCTCCACGTGCCGGCTAGTCATCAAACCAGCTAGCTACCCTTCACCAGCTTGCCTGCTTCCGATTGGTGACTCGCCAGCCACACACCTACACACAGCACCTCAGCGCCCTCTACACGAATCGATGTCTGAGCCTGACCAGCTATCCACTTCAGAATATTCCTTGTGCTCTTAAAGTTAACACCTCTCTCTGGTATACTCGCTCATTAGCTCGTATACGAAGGGAGGTTTCAGCCATAGCCGATATTCTCAGCACCATTTTAATATTGTATTTTGTATTTCACATTATCTTTGAATTTTCTTTATTATTTAACTGTAATTTAACTTCCTGATATTTGTCTTATTTTAATTTATGTTTAAAGTAAATATATTAAAGTTTCATTGTTCATATTTTGTTTTACGTGCTCCTCCCTCTAACTTATCACAGACAGCAGGCACGCAGTCTATATTTTTGTTTAAAGTGTGACCAGGCTTTGACACCTGCCATTGGAGGACTGCCGAACATCAACACTCCAACACTTTCCCGTCATATTTTAATGGAGGCCTGTCCGGGATGCTTCACTCAGGTACTAGTAAAAGAACGTCAATATGTGGTAAGCGTACTTCACTTTGCTAAAGTAACCTTTCAATATTATCATTAATTTTTATATTTATATGGTGCTGTGTGTATTGTGCATTCCGAGAGTAGCATATGGTGAGTGTGAGAACTTTGGATTACGTGGTGACTGGAGGCCTCATTCTCTTAATTGGTCATCTCTCCCTCCATGTTATTACTCGTGTTTACCACCTTTTGTTCCTAGGATATTTCTCATATTTTCGGCAGATCATCATTTTGGTGCCCTGGTACTTTGACCCAGAGACAAACCAAAGTACCCGATCTTCTGCAATCCGACTGAAGGAGGAAAAAGAAGCCATAGTTCCTCTAGGACGGACTTTGTTGCTGAGTTGGGACCTCAGCAGCAGTTCTCGTCACCAGTTGACACTCGCGCCCCTACACGTCGGTCAGAGATGATGATATTTACTTAGGTAGGGAATTAGCTTTCTTTTTACAGAGCACAAAGCTCGCTAATTCTGTAAGTATCATATTCATTTGGTGGGAAACCCTTGCTTATGTCCTATAGACTCGGCAAGGTATGCCTACATTCTTGGACTACCTAATTCACTTTTGGAGCAATTAAATGTTTCATTTGTTTTAAAAGCTCAGTTTCACTAATTTAGTAGGATTTTCTTGCTCTTATTCTTTCATTGAGTACCGGGTACAAGATTTCCTACGACTTTGATTGACTAATCATTTACCATCCTATAATTAAGTTTAATTGTTAAAGATTAAAATTCCACAGGATAGTTACCAGTTGCCACGTTATCCTGTTTCTGACATTTACCATATCACAATTATATTAGTGTACATTTATTTGCTATCTTTCACCATGTTTCGTCTCCAAGCTTTCCATAACGATCCAGCTGGTGAAATAGGGACATTATGTCGTGCCAAGAGGACTGAATTACAAACTCTTGTACACGAGTATCAACTAGATGTTCCCCAAGGAGCCAACAAAAATGAAATCCCTAACCTAATCATGGATTGCCTCTTAGATGAAAGGACGATTGACTTTGAAACTTACTCTATTGCAGATAAACCTGATTTGGCTACTATGAAACTCAAACTAGAACTTGCCAAGATCGAGCGAGAGCAACAAGGGAAAGCCCTCGAACAACTAAAAGAAGCCGCAATAAGGAAAGAAGAGCAAGAAAGAGAGGCGGCTCTAAGAGAACGAGAAGCCGCCTTGAGGAAAGAACAGGAACGTGAGACAATACTACTGCGTGAGAGAGTACAGCTTGAAGCAAAACTTCGTCACCTGGAGATGCAACGCGAGCATGACAAACGGCAAGCGGATATGGCTATAGAATGTCGTCAACGAGAACTCGCGTTGGAGACCTCACATCTCGCTCAACGTCAGCAAGCTACCGCTAGTCTTCCAGTAAGTTTCAATATCTCCCATGCAAGTAAGTTAATGCCACCATTCGTTGAGACAGAAATCGATGTCTTTTTTACCACCTTTGAGACCCTAGCTAATCAACTTAGCTGGCCTGTTGACCAATGGTCTACCCTTCTCAGAGTGCATCTTACAGGTAGAGCTGCAGTTACTCTCAGTACCTTAGCGTCTGAGAATGACTACCAGACCCTGAAGCAAGCAGTTTTGGACGCCTACCTTCTCTCCACCGAAAGCTACCGTCGAAAATTTCGTGACCATCTTAAGGCAAGTACCACCACCTTTCTAGAATTTGCCAATACAAAGAAAAGATATTTTATGAAATGGCTGGAAGCAGCACATGTCTCTACATTTGCAGAACTCATCAACCTCATGCTAGTTGAGGAATTCTTGAGACGTGTTCCCCCTTCCGTCCGTTTATATCTAGCAGATAAAGAAGAAATCGACTACATCAAATGTGCGAAGTCGGCTGACACCTACAGCCTCATCCACCGGCTGACACCTACAGCCTCATCCACCGGCTGACACCAGAACCACCTTCCAGTAAGAAGTCTTGGTACAGTTACGATAAAGTGAGTACAGATCAAGCTCACAATTGTATTGTAAGTATTGCAAACTCTATGGACATACCATAGATAGATGTGTGAGGGCTCAATACAAGAGCAATGACTCCACTAAACCCAAACAGACTCCTCCCAAGTCCGGAAAACCTGTAATGAATGTTGGTGTTAATGTTAATGATCTTTCTCTCTTCAGTAAACACCTGTATCCTGGAACTGTCTCTACCAACGGTACAGATTCGGAGGGAAGTTTCAAATTGAAGATTTTGAGGGACACGGCTGCTCTTCAGTCCATTATGTTGAAATCGGCTGTGAATAACTTCGCCTACACCGGGGAAACCGTCCTTATCACTGACCTCACTGCTACTACTCCATATCCACTCGCCAGAGTCCATCTGGATTGTCCCTTCGTGACCGGTGAATTCAAAGTCGCCATCAGGGAAAAGCCTTTTCCCATGCCTGGAATGTAACTTCTTCGTGGCAACGACTTGGCAGAAGATCTGCAACCGCCCCACCTGATCATCACAGACAAACCCCAGGTGTGTACTTCTGTAATGGATAATCCCATCTTTGAATGTGTTCCAGCAGAGGTCCAAGAAAGTGATAGTTTCTCCTCCGGTTTTGGTGACCACCCGTGCACAAGCTGCACGACCGCAACCAGCCGACTCTACTGCTACCGCTGTCTCTAAAGACCCTCAGAATCTACCTCAAAATCTTGCCAAGTTGGAGTTCCGTAAGTTACAGAGGGAAGATCTAGCATTAACACCATTATTCTTCCAGGCTGAGACTCAACCTGACAGTATCCCTGGGTTCTTCCTAGAGAATGAGTTGCTCTACCGCAGATACAGACCCAGAAAGCTGAAGGAGGATGACGATTGGGCCAATGTCGAACAACTAGTGATTCCCACCAGCATACGGCCCGATATTCTACACCTGGCCCACGGAGCTCTTTTTTCATTATGGCTTCAACAAAACCTACCACGGAATCAGACAAGACTACTATTGGCCGGGTATGGTAAAAGACGTAAAGAAATACGTACAACAGTGTCATATATGTCAGATGGCAGGTAAACCTAACATCTCTATTCCCCAGGCTCCTCTGAAACCCATCCAGGTGCCTGCGGAACCTTTCCACACTCATCATAGACTGTGTTGGTCCTTTACCCTGGACCAGTTCTGGCAACGCATATATAATGACTATCATGTGTCCTACCACCAGGTTTCCCATAGCAGTTCCAGTAAAGAACATTACGGCTGCTACAGTGGTGAAACACCTATTGAAGATCTTTACCCAGTATGGATTTCCAAGAGGTTCAAAGTGACTGTGGCACCAACTTCACCAGTGATCTCTTCAAGAAGACTCTGGAGGAGTTCAACATCACACAGGTAATGTCCAACCCCTATCATCCTGCTTCCCAGGGTTCTCTTGAACGTAGTCGTCAGACTATTACAGCACTCCTAAAGAAATTCTGCAATGAGACTTTGAAGGACTGGGATAGACAACTTGATCTCATAATGTGCATTTTTCGAAGTCTCCCCAATGAGTCGCTAGGAGCATCTCCTTATGAGATGCTCTACGGACGTAAGTGCCATACTCCTCTCAAAGCCTTCAAGGACTCTCTATGTAATGCCACCTTCAGTGACCATCAGAATGTGCCTCGGTTTCTTCAAAACCTAAAACACATTCTAGAGAGTCCGTAAATTTGCTAATGACAACCTAGTGAATGCCCAGGAGAGGATGAAGACTCATTTTGACCAGAGTAGCAAATTAAGGAAATTTAAACCAGGAGACTTCGTATTGGCATACCTTCCTATCCCAGGTTCTCTATTGAAAAAAAAAAGTTTTCAGGACCCTACCGTATCAAGGAGTGCAGGAACAACTACGTTCTTGAGACTCCAGATAGGCGGCGGACGACCCAGCTGTGCCACGTCAACCTCCTGAAGCAGTATCAAGGTATTCCCCCCTACTGTGCTGATATCTGTCCCTACATCTAAAGGTCCATACCTCCACAGTGAAACCTTCCCTGCTTCTCCCGAAAGCATTAATACTGAATTGGTGCTTTCCAAATCGGAAATCCTACCTGATCTTCATCCCAATTTACAGGACTATAATAGTGCTCCTTTGCCATGTTCTAATCCTATTCTCACCTCGCCAGATATCACGAAGCCTTTCATCCTCCATGTCGACGCCAGTGGTATCGGCATCGTGGGTGACCTAATGCAACAACGAGGCAAGGAGAATCTACCTGTTAGCAACTACAGCTACAAGGAACCACCGCACAATAGACAGGGAGCTACTCATCGTCCTGCACTTTCAGCACTTCGAACCATAACTGAAAAGTGCTCGGTCTACCACCATCTACGCGGAACACAACACCCTACACTTCCTGCAGCAAGCCCAATTCAACAATCGACGGCTTCTACAATGGGCTTGATATCTGCAGAAATTCAACCTGTAGATCTTTACATCAAGGGGTTTGACATCATCATAGCAGACGCCCTCGCCAGAGTCAATGAGGTAGAGGCTGCTCCTCCTACCGCAGGCTTCTGGGGGAGTTGTGACAATAATCTCTTTCAAGAGAGATTGAGCCTGCTCTTCCCTATTTTAAGTTACGCCAAAGACACGAGTATAAGATGCTACATTGAAGATACGTCTCCAGTAGCACAACATTTTGACCAAGAGGCAAAACGTATCCAAGATCCCCCTACTTCACACACCCTCCACGCGCCGGCTCGTCATCAAACCAGCTAACTACCCTTCACCAGCTTGCCTGCTTCCGATTGGTGACTGGCCAGCCGCACACCTGCAAACAGCACTTCAGCGCCCTCTACACGAATCGACGTCTGAGCCTGACCAGCTATCCACTTCAGAATATTCCTTGTGCTCTTAAGGTTGACACCTCTCTTTGGCATACTCGCTCATTAGCTCGTATACAAAGGGAGGTTTCAGCCATAGCCGATATTCTCAGCACCATTTTAACATTGTATTTTGTATTTCACTTTGTCTTTGAATTTTCTTTATTATTTAACTGTAATTTAACTTCCTGAGATTTGTCTTTATTTTCATTTATGTTTAAAGTAAATATATTAGTTTCATTGTTCATATTTTGTGTTTTACGTGCTCCTCCCTCTAACTTACCACAGACAGCAGGCAAGCAGTCTATATTTTTGTTTAAAGTGTGACCAGGCTTTGACTCCTGCCATTGGAGGACTGCCGAACATCAACACTCCAACACTTTCCCGTCACAGGTGGAAGAGAAGGGGTAAGAGAGGGGGGTGGATTATGAGAGGTTTTATCTCCTTTCCACGAAAGATGTTAATCCCTTCTAGCCTGAGTGTGCGTGCATACGTACGCGGGCTTGAGTGCATGCGTGCGTGTGTCACTAGTTCCCGTAAGCGGTAACTTCTTCCCAGAATGAGCCCCACCGAGATTTTACATGTATATATACTATCCTGAACAAGAATTTGATATTTTACCTTACACTGTACACCTGATTACTTGACCAGAGAGGGAGTACATACAAGTGTTTCCCGCACACACAACTAGATGAGTAATGATGATGTATGGTTGACAATGGTGCTCTGTCGTCGCCTTTCCACTTGGTGATTCTCTAAGTGCTAGTAGATTGACGATGTCGATTCTTTACTACACAAATCTCTGCAGTCAGTCACCACCCAACTAACAGTCAGCAGTTCCACGGCGGGCCGTCCCCACCTGGCCGTCAGGACAGGTCAGGTCACTACGCGGTCCTCCACACTGTATGCACCGGTGATTCCACTTGCTACACTTTGGTTTTGTTGCACTATCGCTAGCGATATGACTATGCTATGTAGTACCCTGTTGCTACACACTGCGAGAGGCCAAATACTATGATCTAGCCTCAATAATCCTTCACTGTCCCGAGAAATTTACGAATTTCCGCGGACCTCACGTGTCTCCTACCGTTGCTGCCCTACTACTGTGTGTGTGTGTGTATACTCGCCTAGTTGTACTCGCCTAGTTGTTCTTGCGGGGGTTGAGCTCTGGCTCTTTGGTCCCGCCTTTCAACCGTCAATAAACAGGTGTACAGGTTCCTGAGCCTATTGGGCTCTATCATATCTACACTTGAAACTGTATGGAGTCAGCCTCCACCACATCACTTCCTAATGCATTCCATTTGACAACCACTATGACACTAAAAAAGTTCTTTCTAATATCTCTGTGGCTCATTTGGGCTCTAAGTATCCACCTGTGTCCCTTAGTGCATGTGCCCCATGCGTTAAATAGCCTTTCTTTATCAACCCTGTAGATTCCCTTGAGAATCTTGAATGTGGGGATCATGTCCCCCTAACTCTTCTGCCATCCAAGGAAGTGAAGTTTAATGCCCGTAGTCTCTCCTCATAGCTCATACCTCTCAGCTCGGGTACTAGTCTGGTGGCAAACCTTTGAACCTTTTCCAGTTTAGTCTTATGCCTGACTAGATATGGACTCCATGCTGGAACCGCATACTCCAGGATTGGTCTGACATATGTGGTATATAATGTTCTGAAAGATTCCTTTCACAAGTTTCTAAAGGTCGTTCTTATGTTAGCCAACCTGGCATATGCTGCTGTTATCCTCTTGATATGAGCTTCAGGGGACAGGTCTGGCGTGATATCAACCCCCAGATCTTTCTCTCTCTGACTCTCTAAGTATCTCATCTTCCAAATGATACCTAGTACCTGGTCTCCTGCTTCCTACCCCTATCTTCATTACATTACATTTGCTTTGGTTAAACTATAGCCATTTGTTCGACCATTCCTGCAGCTTGTCCGGGTCTTCTTGAAGCCTCAAGCTGTCCTGTCTTAATCCTTTTCATAATTTTGGCGTCGTCAGCAAACATTGAGAGGAATGAGTCTATACCCTCTGGGAGATCATTTACGTATATCAGAAACAGGATAGGTCCAAGCACAGAGCCCTGTTTGACTCCACTGGTGACTTCACGTCATTCTGAGGTCTCACCCCTCACTGTAACACTCTGCTTCCTATTGCTTAGGTACTCCCTTATCCACTGGAGCGCCCCACCAGTTACTCCTGCCTGTTTCTCCAGCTTATGCATCAACCTTTTATGGGGTACTGTGTCAAAGGCTTTCCGACAGTCCAAAAAAATGCAGTTCGCCCTTCCTTCTATCTTTGTCACCTGATCATAGAATTCTATGAAGCCTGTAAGGCAAGATTTACCCTCCCTGAACCCATGTTGATGGGTTGTCACGAAGTCTCTTCTCTCCAGATGTGTTACTAGGTTTTTTCTCACAATCTTCTCCATCACCTTGCATGGTATACAAGTTAAGGACACTGGCCTGTAGTTCAGATCCTCTTGTCTGTCACCCTTTTTGTATATTGGTACTACATTAGCAGTCTTCTATATTTCTGGTAGGTCTCCCGTTTCCAGTGACCTACTATACACTATGGAGAGTGGCAAGCAAAGTGCTCCTGCACACTCTTTCAATTCCCATGGTGAGATTCCATCTGGCCCAACAGCTTTTCTCACATCCAGCTCCAATAGGTGCTTCTTGACCTCATCTCTTGTAATTTCGAACCTTTCCAAGGTTACCTGGTTTGCTGCCACCTCTTTTAGCGCCGTGACTTCTCCCTGTTCTATTGTAAAGACCTCCTGGAACCTTTTGTTGAGTTCTTCACACACCTCTTTGTTATTCTGTGTATCTGTCCTCGTCCACCCTAAGTTTCATCACCTGTTCCTTCACTGTTGTCTTCCTCCTGATGTGACTGTGTAGTAGCTTTAGTTCGGTCTTGGCTTTATTACCTATATCATTTTCATACCTTTTCTCAGCTGCTCTTCTCACACTAACATACTCGTTCCTGGTTCTCTGGTATCTCTCTCTACTTTCTGGTGTTCTGTTATTACGGAAGTTCCTCCATGCCCTTTTGTTCAGCTCCTTTGCTTTCATACATTCCCTATTAAACTACGGATTCTTCCTTTGCTTCTGTTTTTTTCCTGTCGGGCTGGGACAAACCTGCTTACATCCTCATGACAATTTTTGGGTGACATAGTCCATCATGTCTTGTACGGACTTGGTTTCGAGTTCTGAGTCCCAATGTATATCCCATAGGAATTTATTCATCTCCTCATAGTTTCCCTTTCGGTACGCCAGCCCTTTGTTTCCTAGTTCTTTTTTGGGGGTAATAATTCCTAGCTCAACCAGGTACTCAAAGCTCAATACACTATGATCACTTATTCCCAAGGGGGCTTCCAACTTGACTTTCCTTATATCCGACTCATTTAGGGTAAATATTAGATCAAGCAAGGCTGGTTCATCCACTCCTCTCATTCTTGTCGGTCCCTTGACGTGTTGACTTAAAAAGTTTCTTGTTGCCACATCCAGCAGCTTAGCTCTCCATGTGTCTGAGCCTCCATGTGGGTCTCTGTTCCCCCAATCTATCTTCCCATGGTTGAAGTCTCCCATGATTAGTAGGGTGGATCCGTTCCTGCTAGCCACAGAAGCTGCTCTCTCTATTATATTGATGGTGGCCAAGTTGTTTCTATCATATTCCTGTCTGGGTCTTCTGTCATTCGGGGGGGGGGGTTATATATGACTACTACTATAATTTTCTGTCCTCCAGTTGCTATGGTGCCTGATATGTAGTCACTGAAACCTTCACAGTTCTGAATTACCATCTCTTCGAAACTCCAACCTTCTCCTAGTAGCAGAGCTACACCACCTCCTCCTCTCCCTTCTCTCTTTTTCCTTACTACATAGCAGCCCTGTGGAAACACTGCGTTTATGATTTTTGTTAACTTTGTTTCTGTGAGTGCTATTATGTCTGGGTTTTCTTCTAGTGTGTATTCTACAAGTTCACTTGTTTTATTTGTAATCCCATCTATGTTAGTGTACATTGCCTTGAAGCTCACTTTCTTCTGTTCATTTTCTTTTCCCTTTCTTGGCAAGCATTCTGCTGGTGTGGGAAGCTGTTCCGTGGGTGAGAATATCTGTGATGCGGTTTGCAGGGTCTCAGAGGATTTTTGGGTGGGGGGTGGGGGTTCAAGGGAAGGGGGGACAGGTAGGGTGTGGGTTAAGGAGATAGGTGGGACATGGAGGATACGGGGTGAGGGGGGGAGGAGGGATCGGGAGAGTATGGGATGAAGGGGGAGGGGAGACAGGGGTGGAAATGTCGGAGGGGGGACATGACGGGAATGGGGAACGGGTGACAGGGTCAGAATGGGGTGGGGAGGGTGGGTTGGGTGGGGGCAGGTAGGGTGAGGGGAAGGGAGGGTTTCTATGCAGAGGGGGTTGGTGGTGTTGCCCTCCCCTCTGGTGTTGCTGGGATGCTGGTCGTGGGTTCCCCTCTTGTCTCTAGGACTGTTGTGTTGGGGGCTGTGATTTCCTGGTTTGCTCCTCTCTCCCTGCGCTTCCTCCTTGCCTTTGCTGCCCTGGCTCTCTCCTCCTTCGTCCTGTCCTTCTGCAGGAATATATTTTTGGATCCCTCTAAATACTGCAGACGACTCTTCCTTTCGAGAATATCCTCCTTCGTGGTTTCGTTTGTAAACACCACCTTTACAAAGTCAGTTTCTGTCCTTGTTGTATCAGCCCAACCTGAAAACCTTCTCAATGTTTTGTTCAGCCCCTTTCATCTGTAACCCCTTCAGTAGCCCACATACTGCCTCTCTATCCTTGCTATTCCATTCCTGCCTGTTGGATGCTTCCTGTTCTTTGATGCCTACAACTACCACTGATCTTTTTCTCTCCAGCAGCTGAGTGGTGCACCTTGCTGCTTCCTGTGAGGTAGCAGCTTGCATGGCTACCTCCCTCACTGTGGCCATTGCTTCTGAGCTCTTTTTCAGTATCTCCGCAAATGTTTCAGGTACAGAGGCATTTCCTTCCAATGTAACATTCCCACCTTCCCTTTGGATGATAATCTGATGCTCGGTCTCTTTATTTTTTTGGCTGTTGTCTATGTCCCTGTTGCTTCCTTCTGCCATTTTGCCCCTTGTCAAGAGAGAGAGCAAGAGAGAGAGAGAGCAAGAGATAGAGAGAGCAAGAGAGAGAGAGAGAGCGAGAGAGAGAGAGAGCTAGAGAGAGCGAGAGAGAGAGAGCTAGAGAGAGCAAGAGAGAGAGAGCTAGAGAGAGCAAGAGAGAGAGAGAGCAAGAGAGAGAGAACAAGAGAAAGAGAGCAAGAGAAAGAGAGAGAGAGAGAGAGAGAGAGAGAGAGAGAGAGAGAGAGAGAGAGAGAGAGAGAACGTGTGTGTGCGTGTGTGCGCGTGGGATGGTGGTTAAGATAATTTGTGGTGTCTGCAGATTACGGCAGATAAGAGAGGGGGTAAGAGAAGGGGTAAGAGAGGGGTGGATTATGAGTGAGGATTATATCCCCTTTCCACAAAAGGTGTTAATCCCTTATAGCTTGACTGGACGTATGTGTGAGTGCGTGCGTGTGTTTGTTTTTGCGTGCGCATGCGTGTGTGCTTGCAAACGTACGTACGTGTGCGTGCGTGTGTGTGTGCGTGCATGTGTTACGGGGGTCCCGTAAAATGTCAACTGCTACCCAAATTGAGCCACTTTGATATTTTCAATGTATCTGGTATACTGAACAAGAATTTGGTAATATTTTACCTCTGTACACCTGAAGAATTGAGCAGAATTTGTGTGTGCGTATATGTGTGCGTTTTTGCGTGTGCGTGCGTGTGTGCGTGCATACGTACGTGGGCGTGTGTGCATGCATGCGCGTGCGTGCGTGTGTCACGAGTTCCCGTTAGTGTTAACTTCTACCCAAATGAGCCACTTTGAGATTTTTTAAATATATATGCTATCCTGAACAAGAATTTGCTAATATTTTACCTCACAATGTACACCTGATTAATTAACCAGAGAGGAATACATACCAGTCTTCCTTTCTGCTCACACAACTAGATGAGTAATGATGATGTATGGTTGACGGTACTCCGTTGTCGCCTTCCACTTGATGATTCACTAAGTGTTAGTAGATTGATGATGGCGGTTCTTCTCTATCTACACAAAGCTCTGGAGTCAGTCACTGTATGGTTGTGTTCCAATTCACTAATTTACTTTACCACTGATCACAGTCACCACCCAACAAACAAGTTTGTTGGGTGGTGTGTGTGTGTGTGTGTGTGTGTGTGTGTGTGTGTATACTCACCTATTTGTACTCACCTATTTGTGCTTGCGGGGGTTGAGCTTTGGCTCTTTGGTCCCGCCTCTCAACTGTCAATCAACTGGTGTACAGATTCCTGAGCCTACTGGGCTCTATCATATGTACATTTAAAACTGTGTATGGAGTCAGCCTCCACCACATCACTGCCTAATGCATTCCATCCGTTAACTACTCTGACACTGAAAAAGTTCCTTCTAACGTCTCTGTGGCTCATGTGGGTACTCAGTTTCCACCTGTGTCCCCTTGTTCGCGTCCCACCAGTGTTGAATAGTTTATCCTTGTTTACCCGGTCGATTCCTCTGAGGATTTTGTTGGTTGTGATCATGTCTCCCCTTACTCTTCTGTCTTCCAGTGTCGTAAGGTGCATTTCCCGCAGTCTTTCCTCGTAACTCATGCCTCTTAGTTCTGGGAGTAATCTAGTGGCATACCTTTGGACTTTTTCCAGCTTCGTCTTGTGCTTGACAAGGTACGGGCTCCATGCTGGGGCCGCATACTCCAGGATTGGTCTTACATATGTGGTGTACAAGATTCTGAATGATTCCTTACACAGGTTCCTGAACGCTGTTCTGATGTTAGCCTGCCTCGCATATGCCGCAGACGTTATTCTTTTTAGTTAGTCTGTGTGTGTGTGTGCGTGTGCGTGTGCGTGTGCGTGTGCGTGTGCGTGTGTGTGTGTGTGTTAAACCTTCGCAAGCCCAACTAGGTGAATTTAACTTGGTGAATACACATGTTGTAAGTGTTGCAACGTTGCAAATACAAGAAGGAGGTGTTGCGAGTGTTGAAAAACAGAACTTGTTGTGAGTGTTGCAACAAAAAATTATATACCCAGGGATGCAACACGTAAATAACATACTCTGTCTGTGTTGCAACGTTCCAACACACAATACACATTAGGCCTGGTTGCAACACTACACGTTGTTTATATGTCACAATACACAACACGTTGTTTATATGTCACAATACACAACACGTTGTTTATATGTTACAATACACAACACGTTGTTTATATGTTACAATACACAACACGTTGTTTATATGTTACAATACACAACACGTTGTTTATATGTTACAATACACAACACGTTGTTTATATGTTACAATACACAACACGTTGTTTATATGTTACAATACACAACACGTTGTTTATGTGTTACAATACACAACACGTTGTTTATATGTCACAATACACAACACGTTGTTTATGTGTTACAATACACAACACGTTGTTTATATGTTACAATACACAACACGTTGTTTATGTGTTACAATACACAACACGTTGTTTATGTGTTACAATACACAACACGTTGTTTATATGTTACAATACACAACACGTTGTTTATGTGTTACAATACACAACACGTTGTTTATGTGTTACAATACACAACACGTTGTTTATGTGTTACAATACACAACACGTTGTTTATGTGTTACAATACACAACACGTTGTTTATATGTTACAATACACAACACGTTGTTTATATGTTACAATACACAACACGTTGTTTATATGTTACAATACACAACACGTTGTTTATGTGTTACAATACACAACACGTTGTTTATGTGTTACAATACACAACACGTTGTTTATGTGTTACAATACACAACACGTTGTTTATATGTTACAATACACAACACGTTGTTTATATGTTACAATACACAACACGTTGTTTATATGTTACAATACACAACACGTTGTTTATGTGTTACAATACACAACACGTTGTTTATGTGTTACAATACACAACACGTTGTTTCTATATTGCAACGCCCAAAACATGTTTATAAGTATTGCAATTTTCACAACACATTATTTATGTTGTGTCACAAAACGCGCTATTGTCTTGCAAGAATCACAACGCTTTATTGTGTTGCAACATAACGTGCAACACGTCATTGCTGTGTTACAACACTCACAGCACCGTATTACAGTGTTGCAATTTTTACACTTTCACTGTGCAATATAATAAAAAAGAGGTGATAGAAAATATAACTAACAAGTGATAAAATCGATAAATTACAAATAAATGAATAAATAAAACTTGACTAGATAAACAAATTTTATTAGATTGAACAGTTAATGAATAGTGATTACCTAGAGAAATATAGGTGATTAAATATAGAAAACGGGTGATTGCATTGGTAAATAATGCTCGAACAAATCGATAAAATGTTACACGTATATAAAAGTTGCTGTAATTTACAAATGAAACGTGAATGAACATTTAAAATGTGATTATAAAGATGAAAATTGCGATAGAATAATTCAAACTGAATTATTATTTAGCTAAATGAAAATGGAAGAAACGATGAAAGAGTTCGAACTGGTGACCGCGTGAACACTGAGTCCGACCTCCGAGTCTGACCAGCCAACCCGTTCTCGCACTTTCTTTAAGTCAATATTGACTTCTTAAATACATGCTTATGTGACATACTAATTTATTGTGAATATTTTAGTTTACCTTGAAAAGCTTCATAGAAAACACCGACCTTACTTAACCTTCTTAATATGTTAAGATAAGCATCTTATTGCTTCGTAATTACAATTATTACTTAACCTATACCTATAATTGGTTAAGTAATAATTGTAATTACGAAGCAATAAGATGCTTATCTTAACATACTAAGAAGGTTAGGTAAGGTCGGTGTTTTCTATGAACCTTTTCAAGGTAAACTAAAATATTCACAATAAATTAGTATGTCACATATACATTTATTTAATAAGGCAATATTGACTTAAAGAAAGTGCGAGAACGGGTTGGACCAGGACGCTTCCTGCTTAATGAAGAACTCAGCAGTCATACATTCATCCACTTCACCATACATCTTCAAGTGACAGGTGAGGCGTGAGAAGCCAAAGTTGGCGAAGAAAAAATCTCAGGAAAAGCTGTAAGTAAAGACAAGGTAATCATGAGATGAAAGCGCTCGGCCAGTATGCCTATATAGCACTTAAATGGGTCCTAATTGAGCTGGGATGTGAGGACGGATTGAAGGAACGCTGCCCAACCACTTCGACCTTCGGGGATAGAACATAAACATATTTTATACACAGCAAAAATCTGAATATATTTAAACAAAGGAAACTGTATATAGTTGTTCTCTGGAATTCTTTAAGGTATATCAAGGTGTTATTTAACTACGTATATAATATATTAATAATTTTTGATTGGTTGTTTAAAGGCATTGATGTGCTCACATATATGTGCTCGCCTATATGTGCTGGCTTCGATGTGCTGACTTCGATGTGCTGACTTCGATGTGCTTACCTAGATGTGCTCACCTAGATGTGCTGACTTAGATGTGCTGACTTAGATGTGCTGACTTTGATGTGCTGACTTAGATGTGCTGACTTTGATGTGCTGACTTTGATGTGCTGACTTTGATGTGCTGACTTAGATGTGCTGACTTTGATGTGCTGACTTTGATGTGCTGACTTTGATGTGCTGACTTTGATGTGCTGACTTAGATGTGCTGACTTTGATGTGCTGACTTTGATGTGCTGACTTTGATGTGCTGACTTAGATGTACTGACTTTGATGTACTGACTTTGATGTGCTGACTTAGATGTACTGACTTTGATGTGCTGACTTTGATGTGCTGACTTTGATGTGCTGACTTTGATGTGCTGACTTAGATGTACTGACTTTGATGTGCTGACTTTGATGTGCTGACTTTGATGTGCTGACTTTGATGTGCTGACTTTGATGTGCTGACTTTGATGTGTTCATCTAGATGTGCTCACCTATAAGAGCTCACCTAGATGTGCTCATCTATAAAAGCTCACCTAAATGTACTCACTGAGATGTGCTCACCTATATGTGCTCATCTAGATGTGCTCCCCTAGATGTGCTCACCTAGATGTGCTCACCTATAAGAGCTCACCTAGATGTGCTCATCTATAAAAGCTCACCTAAATGTACTCACTGAGATGTGCTCCCCTAGATGTGCTCCCCTAGATGTGCTCCCCTAGATGTGCTCCCCTAGATGTGCTCACTTAGATGTGCTCACCCTAGTTATCACCGTTAATTATTACCGATATCTTAAGCTGATTTTGTACTTTTCATGTTTGTTTTAGTAATGATCGCATGGTAGGAATCCCAACTGATAATATTAGAGAAAAAAGGGATTCATCCGTATATTTGACCTATAGATCACATGAAGATTTTTCTTTTAATTGGTCACTCGTGTTTAAAACCCAGAAAAAACAGATCAATGGAACATGACTTTATAGTGTGTTTATACCAGCTTATCTTCCTGTTTGGGTAGAACTTATAGTATCAATGTGGACATTAGTACATATACCGACCTACAACGCAATTAGAAACTTTTGAAATTGGGCCAACCAGAAATAGATTTTCTTTTTATATTGCTAAGACAAACTAAACTAACCTAACCTAACCTTCATAGGCCTAATACTCGATATCTGCATGAGGCCTTATATAGTACAATTGTGTGCTAAACTGGTGCTAGGAATATTTATTTTGTGTTTTTTTGCCTCATTTTTTCAAACTCTTTAAATGACTTGTACAAAAATTCTACCATCTAATTGCTTAGTATGTCAATCATTCTACTATGGTGTACATTATTAACAAAAAATATTATCTAAACAGGAGGATGGTTTGAACAATCTTAGGTGTTTCAAAATCTTGCACGAAACTTTGTCAATGATTTTCTTGAAATTATCTCTCTGCAGAGAAGACTTTAGTGAAAAGATTTTCAATGGCATACAAATTACGTATTTTCACTTAGGTATGTAATATTATAGCAATAGTTAAGGTAATTATAGTAATAATATAGATCTAGAGTAATAGTTAAGGTAATAATGGTCAATTCCTTTAAATACTTTACGGCATAGAACATATTTTTCATTATATTTCTTTACTGATGCTAGAGAGTAGAGAATCCTGAATGACAACCTTGCTGTAAATGAAAGTCCATATATAGAGAAATAAAAATACACAGACATAACACGAGTACATATGTCAGTGTTGCAACGGAGATGAATATCGTGTTGTGAGTGTTACATCACCAGAAGGAAGTGTTGTAAGTGTTACATCACAGGAATGAAGTGTTGTGAGTGTTACATCACCGCAAAGAAGTGTTGTAAGTGTTACATCACAGGAATGAAGTGTTGTGAGTGTTACATCACCGGAATGAAGTGTTGTGAGTGATACTTCATTGGAATGAGGTGTTGTGAGTGTTACATCACAGGAATGAAGTGTTGTGAGTGTTACATCACAGGAATGAAGTGTTGTGAGTGTTACATCACATGATTGAAGTGGTGTGAGAGTTGCCATACATAATAAAAATGTCAAAACCCTTACGTAAAACAGGGTAATTACGTGTTGCAATATGTTATTCCTGACCGTTGTAACACTCACAACACGTAATATATGTGATGCAGGGTCACAACACCTACCACATGGTATTACGGAGGTGCATATCTCAGAACACGCTTTTTCTGCGTTGTAACTGTCATAATACGTTATTTTCTGTGTTGATAACTAAAAACACTTTATTTCTGCATTTGAACAATGACAATAGTCATTTCTTTGTTGCAACACTCTCAACATGTTATTACTGTTTTGTAATATTATAATAACAATAAATAATATATTACATAAAAGTTGCTAGAAATAGTAAATAAAAAGTGATTAAATATTTAAAATATGATTAAATAGATGAAAAATAATAACGAATTAAAACTAAAGTATTTTGTGGCCAATATATGGAGAAAAGGAAGAGTAGAGCGAGGTGGTCGAACTGGTGACCGCGTGAACACCGGGTCCGACCCCCCAGTCTGGCCACGACTCTTCCTGCTTAATGAAGAACTCATCAGTCATACATTCATCCACTTCGTCATACATCATTATGTGACATATGAGCCATGATGAGAGAAAATCAGTAGAGGAAAAAATATCTGTGAGGATGCGAGGTAAGGTAAGGTAAGGTAAGGTAAGGTAAGGTAAGGTAAGGTAAGGTAAAGTAAGGTAAGGTAAAATAATAATGAGGTGAAAGTACTGCTCCAGTATGATTATATAACACTTGTTAAGGATATTAGGATGAACTGGGATATATAAGGACGGATTGAAGAAGCGGTGCCTAACCGCTTCGACCATCGGGGGTAGAACAAAAATATGTTCTATATTCAGCATGGATCTAAAATAAATTTAAGCAAAATAAAGTATATAAAGTTCTCAAACATTATTTAAGCTATATCATCGAAGTTTTGAACTTTGTATTTATTCAATTCATAATTTTTGGATTGGTTGTTTATAGGTAATATGTTCACCATATGTGTTCACCATATGTGTTCACGTAGACGTGTTCACGTAGACGTGTTCACCTAGGCGTGTTCACCTAGTGTTCTCCTAGGCGTGTTCCCCTAGTGTTCACCTAGGCGTGTTCAACTAGTGTTCCCCTAGGCATGTTCACCTAGTGTTCACCTTAATAATCAGTGTTTCTTTTTGTTTAAAGCTGAAATATTACTAAGACCTAAAGCTGATTTTGTACATTTCAAGATTTTTTTTACAACGACAACATGATAGAAATTCTATCAGTATGATTTGTGTTTTTTAGTAAAGAACGAATGAGAGTAAATAAAGACAATATCAGTGTATTTGACGTATAGATCAGATATTGATTTTTCTTATAGTTGGCCTCAAGTGTAGAAAGCCAGAAACACTAGATGGAGGGAAAATTATTTTATAACGTGTTATAATTTATGTTTCAAATATTTTCCCTTCATCTACATTCAAAGAGAAGCAATAATACTCAGACATAACACTGATATATTCACATGTTGTGAGTGTTGCAACACACAGGAATAATGCCTTGTAAGTAAGTAATTATCAAAAGAAGGCACCAAACCGGGAAGGCTATGTAGCACCATCAAATGTGTGGAATATTCAGAGGGCGCTAAATATCACCAAGGATGCCAATACGAGAACAGAAACGCATAAGGCGAA
The DNA here is from genome assembly GCF_040958095.1 of Procambarus clarkii. Classification (NCBI taxonomy): domain Eukaryota; kingdom Metazoa; phylum Arthropoda; class Malacostraca; order Decapoda; family Cambaridae; genus Procambarus; species Procambarus clarkii. Next base: position 4,244,203 of record NC_091150.1, on the reverse strand, counting down.
TGATATCAAAAGCATCCGATTCACCAAGAATTCTATTGATAGACAAACGACCTCGAGGGATGGTCGGAAAACAAGACACGTTCGTCCTGGAAGTCAGGACATTCAACAAGGATATGCATGATCGTAAGAGGGACCGTGCAATTTGGACAATATGGAGCAGGGCAGCGCTCCATCAAGTGACCATGAGTTAAGGGTGTATGGCCAATACGCAACCTCGCCAGAGCCGCTTCCTATCGCCGGTTACGGTGGTAGGAGAACAGCCATGAGGACACACTACTCTTAAGAGTGTGCAGTTTGTTACCAGTAACAGAAGACCAACAATCCCGCCAATGGGTAAGGACGGAGGAATGAATAACTGGGTAAAAGTCGGAATAAGGAATACCTTTACGGGAGATGGGACAAGAGCGGACAGCTTCCTTAGTGGCAGCATCCGCACGCACAGTTATAGAGACACCAATGTGGCTGGGAACCCAGCAAAACTCAACCGACTTAAATTTAGTGGAAATAAACAGTCAATGCTTAATCTCGACAACCACTGGATGAACAGGATTAAAGGACCCTGGAGCCATGAGGGCACTACAAGAGTCAACGACAACTACAAAGGAAGATTGACATCGATAAAGCAGGAGACGAAGAGCAAAGAGAATAACATAAATTTCCGCTGTGAAGATGCTAGTCTTCGAAGGTAGGCGACACAGATAAGTGCTGTCAGGAAAAACAACAGAGTAGCCTACTCCGTCCACAGACTTAGATCCATCGGTGAAAAAGGAAACGGAGCGGGAGTGCGAAGAAAAGTGCTCAAGGAAAAGGCGTTTCAGAACCGTAGGAGGGGTAAAAGCTTTATTGATGCGGGTTAAGGATTTACAAAACTTCGAAAGGGGGGAAACTCAAAGGAGGGGTAAGGAAGGGACAACACGAAGAGATACATTAGAAATACGAACTGAAACAGAATCCTGTAAGCGAGATAACCGGACAGGAAGAGGGAGGTGGTGAAGAGGAACAGGAACCACAGGAGGGGTAAAGTTAAAGCACGACAGAGGCGAGAGGAAAGATGTTGTAAGGATCACGCAAAATAGCGAAGACAGTAGCGATCACGGTGGTCCTGGAGATATAGGAAGGCAGTGTTAACATACAAGCTAAGGACGGAAGTCGAACGAAAGGCATCAGAGCTGAAACGCATCCCAGTATGGTACAAAGCATCTAGACGGCGTAGAGTATTAGGAGAAGCAGACGAGTAAGCAGGACAACCATAATCAAGTTTAGACAGGACAAGAAAGGAATGTAAAGCTAGGAGAGTGCGCCTATCTGCTCCCCAAGAAATATGGGACAAAACCTTAAGGAGGGTAAGGGCCTTAGAGCATTTAACTCGCAGGTAACAGATATGAAAGGAACGACGAGAGAAGAAGCTTTGGAGAAAGAGAGGGACATTACCACGAACGCCAAAAGAATGAGGTTGGGGAAAAAATATGATTGCGCCAAGTCGTGTTGTAAGCCTTTTCCAGGTCAAAAATGACGGCAACAACGGAGATCTTCTCAGCAAAATCAGTACGAAAATAGACCTCCAAGTTCACCTGGACATCTGTTGTGCTGCGGCACTTGCGAAAACCATATTGAGAAGGGGAGAGGTGATAGTGTTCTAAAAGCCACATCAGACGAACGTTAACCATACATTCAAAGAGATTGCAGACACAACTTGTGAGGGCAGTAGGGCGAAAGTCCTTAGGGACCCAAGAGAACCTGGTTTACGAACAGGGAGGACAACGGCATCGAGCCAGTCCTCAGGAACTAACGACGACTCCCAGACCTGATTATACAGACTCAGTAAATACTGAGACGTGCACGGAGGGAGATGGCGAAGCATCTCATAATGAATGCCATCGGAGCCCGCCGCTGTAGAAGTGCAAAAGTCCAGGGCAGACTGAAGCACAGAGAGAGAAGGGGTCAATATAGGGAAGTCTGAGATGGATGGAGAAATCCAAAGGACGAGATTCAAGAAGAGGTTTACGAAGAAGGAAAGATTGAGGAAGATGAGAACAAGAGCTAACAGAAGAAAAGTGGGAACCCAGTTCAGTAGCGACCTGCAACGGGTCCGCCACAAGAGTACCACGGAGGCAAATGACCGGCGAGACATCGGGAACGAACTCACCCGCTATCTTGCGGATACGCTTCCAGATCTGCGGCAGAGGAGTTTCGGACGTAATGGTGGAGACATAAGACATTCAACATTCACGTTTAGCCGTACGGATGGTCCTACGGGCCACCAGACGCGCCTTCCGAAACAACAGAAAAGACTCAGCCATCTGCAGATGGCAGTGTCTCTTCCAGGCTGCACGCTTACAGCAGACAGCCCAAGCACAGTCCACATTCCACCATGGAATGCACTTCCGTGTCCCCCGAGAGGAAGAGCTAGGAATAGAGCGGAGGGCAGCGTCGAAGGCGGTGTCATGAAAAATGAGGAGGGCGCGAGGGAGAGGCAAAATGGAGAGGTCGGAGAGAGTAGCATGGAGGGTAAATAGGTTCCAGTCTGCCTTAGCAGACTGGAATCCGCAATCTTACGGATTTTCTTCCAGATCTAGGGCAGAGGAATATCAGACGTAATGGTGGAGACAAAAGATTTCCAACTCTCACGTTTAACTGTATGGACCGCAGTCACCTATAAAACAAAAGAAAACAGCCGTCTGTCTGCATCTGTCTTTCTTCCAGGCTGCGCTCTTACAGCGGACAGTGGAAACACCCAGCATTCCACCTGGGAACGCACTTCCGCATGCCCCTGGAGGTAGAGCGAGGAATAGAGTGGAGGGCAGCGTATAATATGGTGTCATGAAAAAGGAGTAGGACTCCACGGTGAGGCAGATAGGAGAGGTCAGAAAGAATATGATGTAGAGTGAATAGATTCCAGTCTACCTTGGCAAACCGCCACCTAGGGAAGGAGAGGAGAGGGTGAAAAGAGGAAAGGGTAACAAGGATGGGGAAATGGTCACTGCTATGTAGGTCATCAAGAACCCGCCCCGAGAAAACCAAGTAAAGAGACGACAAGCAGAGAGAAAGATCAAGACAGAAAGGGGTGCGAGTTCGTAAGTCCAAATGAGTGGGCGCACCAGAATTCAGAAGAGACAGGGAAGAAGAGAGGATGAACGGTTCAAGAAGGCGACCCCGGGTGTTTGTCAGAACATCACCCCAAAGGGTATGTCGACAATTGAAATCACCCAGTAGGAGCACAGGCTCTGGCAAGAAGTCCAGTAGAAGTTTAAGATCGGGAAGAGAAAGCGGTACATTCGGCGGGAGATAAATGGAACAAACGGTGTACCATTTCCTCACAAAGATACGAGCAGCAGAACATTGGAAAGGCGAAGGAAAAAGTAAGGGGACGAGGGGAACATCAGAGCGAATCAAGAGAGCAGAAGAGTTAGGAGCCCCAGCCAAAGCCAGGGGTTGGGGGGTAGAGAAAGGAATAGCCACGGAAGCGACCAGGACGAGCACCAAGCATCGGCTCCTGGAGACAGACACAAAGGGGCGAAAACTGTGAAATCAGAAAGTGGAGTTCAAGGAAATTCGCATAATATTAACGAATGTTCCACTGAAGAATGTACATGGACAAGAAGAGAAAGGACAGCAACAGAGAACAACGAAGAAACGAAAGTGAAAAGGCAACACAGCACGTTAAAGAAGCGCAGGATCAGGATCAGGGTCAGCGAAGTCAGGGTTAGGGGGCATGGGTAAACTGAGTAAAGAAGGAGGGAAGGGAGCTGGAGGACTGACCCGGAGCGGACAATCAGGGCCCGGAGGAGGAGGAGGAAGAGGGGGAGGGGAACAACCGAGGGTCAAGGACAGCAGCTGGAGGGGCAGAACCCAGAGAATGCACCTCAGCAAGGGCAGCAACCGAGAGGGAAGCGGGGGCCAAAGAAACCTGCATAGCAGGAACAGGGGGCATAACCACCGAAACGGAAGGGGATGGAGCAAGAGAGTCAGATGCAGGGAGCGAGGAACAAAGCGAAGCCTTCTTACCTGTCGAGGAAAAGCAGGAGCCAATCTTACGTTTCTGACTCAAAGAGACAGGCGTCTCAGCAACAATGTACAGGGCAACAGATTCAAGCTTCTCAACAGGAGAAGCAGAACGAGAGTAAACACAATGACCGTTGGGACAGCGATGGATATCAGCCCGCACTGACAGTCGGCGTGGGGAGTCAATAGACGGAGGAGAAGGATGCGAAGGAGGATCGGAGGGAGACGAGGAAGAAAACACAGGAGACATGACTGACTGGGCAGAAAGAAGGGGAACCCCAGACAGAAAACTATGAGGGAGAACCTTCGGGACAGAACTCAAAGAACAGAGGAGGGGGGGGCGATGGGTTTGTTTGGGTCTAAGGTCTGGAAATGGTTGTGAGACTGAGGAAGGTGGGAAGGACGAGGAGAGGAAGAGCACAACATTCGAGCATAAGAGACGTTAGCGTAAGGTGGGAGACGGCGAACTTGGCGCCTCGCCTCAGGAAAAGACAAGCGTTCCCAGTGATTCAAGTGAGGACGGCTGCCTCAAGCTTGTAATGTGTACACGCGCGGGAGAAGGTAGGGTGGGCCTCACCGCAATTGAGGCAGCGAGCCTGGGGGGGAAGTGCACTCCGACTTGGAGTGACCTTCGCCCCCCACACATAGGAGAGAGAGAGATACCGGAGCAGCGGGGGGCACCATGACCAAACCTCCAACACTTATTACAGAGCCGAGGAGAGGGAATGTACTAGTGGACGGAGCGCCTGGCACCAGCAAGAATGACAGAGGGTGGAAGGGTCCCACCTGTTAAAGGTAATCTTCACAACCCGAAGGGGCTGACAGCGACGACCACGAGGGGGACGAGTAAACGTGTCTGCCTGGAGGACAGAATGGCCCTGAGCTTCGTGAATATGCCAAATATCTTCGTGGCAGGCCTGTAGATTCCTAACACCGGTCGCAACATGGGAGTGGAAGGAAAACAGTGCCACTACGGGCATTCAACCGAGCGTTCTTGGAGACCAGAACATGGGTCTCGCCAAGGCAGCATAAGGCGGCCAAGCGGGTGGCTGCATCCTGAGAAGGAGCAGCAACGACACATGTACCGAGACGGGTGGGGTTGATACTAACAAAGGCATCTACGGAATCAACAGGGTGACTACGGAGGGAGAAATCGTCAGGAGGTGAAGAATCCAGAGGGAGGAGATCAAAGTATTTGGCCCACGAAGCGGGACCAAACAAGGTGTGGTACGCATCAGTACGGGAAGGGATAGTGCGAGTGCGGCCGTGGCGTGGACGGCGTTGAGAACCCCCTAGAGAGAGGGGTTAAAAGGTGCAGTAGTCACAATGAGAGACTGAGCAGCACCAGGGGACGAGGTGGTCACCACTGCGGGCTGGTGGCTCGACCCAACCACAGAGGACAGAGGGGAGTAGTCAGGAGAGTCAAAGGAGGAGCAAGGTCGGTGCCCAATGCAGCGGGGGCTACAGAGCCCGGTCTTCCAACACAGTCCGACTCAGGGCCTTCGTCGCCCACCCCACCAGCCTGAGAAGGTATATGAAGAACAGACTTCGACATAGAGACGAGAGGAAAGACGTTCATTTACGAATGTGCCCCCACACCCACCACAGAGCCAAAATTAGAGGCTGGACACCCAACAGGAGACTTATTGCCGATCTTGCCGGGGCCCCCTAGGGGTGCATCGTGGGTATACGCCCATCAAACGCCACCTTAAAAACCGTTAGTCCGTCGAGTTCGGGTTCAGTGACGAAAGGAGGATTGACAATAAAAGGTTCCCTTGCTCTCGACGTTGGGTACTACAGTTCTATTAGTGCATAAGTATGTCTCCTTAAACACCCAGGCATCAAAACAAAAGAAGGCCAAAAGAATGATTAAAACAGGCACAACGACAGCAGGAACTGACAATTAGAAAAGAGAAGAGGGGGGGGGGGAGAGAAAAACGAAACAAAAGGAAAAGGAAAAGTTGTCCAGCAAAATTAATGAGGACAGTAGCAGGAGCATAAGGCCACAAAAGGACAGAGGACTGTCCCATGGAGTATCACACTCCAGCAGCCGCCCACCAAGACCCCCCCTCACGGCAGCAACAGGACAGGGGGGGGGGGGAGATTTAGCAAGACATCAGCAGCACAACGATCTTTTCTAAAACCATACTGTCGATCACAAATTAGCTGATGATGATCAAAAAATTATATCATTTGCTGAGCAATTAATGATTCTAGGACTCGCCAGTAATGGAGAGCAGTGACACTGGTCTGTAGTTACCAACTACTGAGCGGCTCTTCTTTTTGTGCTCTGGAACAACGTCTCCCTTCTTCCATAAGGAGGGCCAAAATCCTTGAGCTAGGCAGAGTTTGAAGAGGCACGTGAGAGGGGGGGTTATCTTGAGGTTATCTTGAGATGATTTCGGGGCTTTAGTGTCCCCGCGGCCCGGTCCTCGACCAGGCCTCCACCCCTGGGAAGCAGCCCGTGACAGCTGACTAACACTCAGGTACCTATTTTACTGCTAGGTAACAGGGGCATAGGGTGAAAGAAACTCTGCCCAATGTTTCTCACCGGCGCCTGGGATCGAACCCAGGACCACAGGATCACAAGTCCAGTGTGCTGTCCGCTCGGCCGACCGGACCGTTTGATGGGCGGCTTGTTGGGGAGCCAACAAGTCAGCGCAGCTGCGTAGTGGTCTTGGACTGACTTTATCTGACTCCACAGCTTTGCTTGTGTCTAGCGTTTTAAGGAGATGGCGAACTTCAGCCTGCTTTATAACCACTTCAGTCATCCTAAACATAGTGCTTGGCGCAAGATGTGAAGGGCTGGCTTTCAGGATCTTGGAGATCTGCATCGTGGCAGCAAAGTGGTTTGCCAGTAAATCAGCCTTCTCCTGATTGTTGGTTGCCACAGTACCATTCTCTCCGTAGATGAGTATCCCTGCCGATCCTTCACCAGGGACCACCAGAACTTGGATCCGAGCCTTCCAGATGCAAGTTTTCTTCGAGTTTCGGATTCCTTCGATTACTTCGAGATCTGGATATAGCCTACTTTTGAACTTCTTTTATTTTTCGAATACTTTGAATGGTTATGTAATGAACCGAGGGATGCCGTTTAAATCTCCTCCGGGCCTCATTTTTGGCTTCAGCTGCCATCCTTCAGCGATATCCAAACCAACACTGATCAGTGGGCTTGGTCACATACTGCCGGTGAGGGATATGCCTATGCTGGAGGTCCAGTATACGACTGGTGAAAGCGTTTCCTTGGCAGTTCACGTCCCCTCCTGGAGCTAGGCATTCCAATCAGTCACTTCAAGCTCTGAACGGATGGCAGGCCAGTTCCCTTTGTCCCAAAGCCAGGTAGTTCGAACAGATTCTTCACCTCGATATGTTAGGATAGCCAGTGTGGTAAAGACAGCCTGGTAGTCTGAAGAACCAACATGTCCCAGAGGTCTGCAATGAACAATACTTGCAGGAAGGTCAGTTACGTCAGGATCATGGGACTAGTCTGACATGTGCGTGGGAAAGCTCACAAAATTTTCAAGGTTGAAAACTGCTAAGAGTTCATCAAAATGCCACTGTATGAGATACTGGTTGAGGTCACCAACAATTATAATGTGCTGACGGTTGTACTGCATTAGCAGGGAGTCTAGATTGTCCATCAGGAAGTTGATTGGGGAAGCACCCTGCCATTAAAGTCTGTACATTACACATAATTTATTGAAGTACGTACCTGGATTTGTTAAAATTTTGAAGAACGTAAATTAAAGATGACCCGAGATGACCACATCAATAGGTTGGGCAGGTACAGATTTGCTTATGCACACTGCAACACCCTCTTTCTTGACCCTACCTATCTCACAGGAACCATGAGGTATAACCGGCAATTGTAGCAAAGTTCTCAGGAGTTCTCTTCTCTCAGTTCTCTCTACTCCCTCTCTTCTCTCTCTTCTTCTTCTAATCTCTCTCTTCTTATCTCCCTCTCTCTTCTTCTCTATCTCTCTTTATCTTCTCTCTCTCTCTCTCTCTCTCTCTCTCTCTCTCTCTCTCTCTCTCTCTCTCTCTCTCTCTCTCTCTCTCTTTCACTCTTTCTCTCTCTCAATCTCTTCCCTCTCTCTCTAGCCTCCCTCATCTCACCTCCTATCTCTGTCCCTCCTCTCTCCCCTTCTCTCTTCTCACCTCCGGTCTCTCTGTTCCTCATCTCTTCCCTCTCTCTCTATCTGTAGTCTCTGTCTCCTCTCTCCTGTGTTTCTCCTCTTTGTTTCTCTCTCCTTCTCTCTGTCTCACTCTCTCTTCTCCCTCTCTCTATCTTTCGAAATGAAATAAAGATAATTTTACCTAATAATTGCAATAATTAGTAATTAGAATTAATGTTTTAAAAACCTCTGCTTCAAAACGTTATATCATAACATTTAAAACATGTTTTATTAAAACGTTATAACCTCACGTTTTATACTCGTATTTACAAATTCTCAAATCACATATATTAAACGTAATTTAAAACGTGCCCCTAACAATGAAATGACGTTTTTAGCACTTTTAGAAAACGTGAAAATGTTTGCTGGGTTTATGACTCAAATGTTGTTTACAATAACGTGGTGGGTTGGTGTTCATGATTTTTATGTTGGTTACAGTAAGGCAGTAGATGAGTGCTTATAATCCGATTGTTATAGAAAAACTAGATACAATGTGTTTTACAACGTCATCTGAGTCGTTAAACCTTATTTAAAATCTGATTTAATTGCTAATTATGTCTGGACCATATATATATAGAGAGAGATCATTTACGTTACTTTCACGTTTTCAAACACATTTCAAAGCTCATGAACAGTAACAATTCAACAAATAAGGTTCAAATACAGTTTATTTATCTAATTATTTGGTAACTCAATAAACCATACATCAAGCATCACTCTAGATTTCATTTTGCTTATTAGATTCTCGGTGTTTATGCAGGATAAGATCTGTGTTTATGAAAGAGTAATCAGAAGCCGTCGTAACGCAGCATCCTCCGCGGCCTCGATGCCCGGAGTTCCACACAAAATCAATGCGACTTCTTCTACTGTTCATTAATAAATGTTTTTCTTGTTTCTTTCTTATTAAGATGTTGGTATTAATTTGGAAATAATCTAGTAAATTATCACTTTATGTCAGGCAATCCATGGAGAAAATTGGAGGTCAAATTGATATAGATATGACTGTGGAACATTGTCCTTGTAATAGTCTTTTGGTCACCTAAACGTTTCTCACAATTGATGTAAATTATCTTTCCATGTGAGCATGTACCATCCTAGCAGTCTTCACCTTAACAGAATCTAGAAATATCTTTCAAGTCTACTATTCCTGGTGCCTTCTCTTCGTATCACTTCTGTTTAGAGCTTTGCATTTGTCTGTGTTAAAGGAAAGTGACCATCTGTCCGACCACCGCTTGAGCGCATCTAGATCTCCTTGTACTCTCCCTCAAACGACGTCGTTTGTAAATTTCAGCAATTATGTACAATCCGCAAGTAAGGATTCTTAAAACTTTCTTCTGCTAGTTTGATGAGATATTTGACAATCTGAATGACCCCAAATGATCTCGCGGGGGTATACTGTCGTGTCTGCAATCCCCACAGACACGGCTTAGCCGGCGGCTTAGAACCTTCCCGAAATCACAAAATGGCTCCTGGCCTACAATAGGTTAAGTCTAGGTTAATGGAAAAGTTTAGTAGAAAGTCACCAGTTTAGGGCAAAACTACACAAATGACGTCATAATACATATATATATATATATTTCAAACTGTTCCACAAGAACAAAATCACAATAGCATTAATCAAAGCTCTTCGGGATAATAATAATCACAGTAGCATAAATCAAAGGGATAGCTGACACTACGGCTCCAACCTAGTGCAGTGGGACACTAGTTCCTGATATGTTATAAGGTCATGAACAAAGTATGGAGGTGACAAATAATCAATTAAGTGGAGGAGGAGTCAAGTCTCAATAAGGACATATAAAAGCACAGTCGTGTCCTCACCTGCCCACCACTCTTCGTCCACTAAAGACGACCAAGGTGCGCCCCTGCAGTCAAGAATATGCTTACACAAAGTTACATCACCTACCACAAATGTTCCAACAAAGCTCCAAAAAAGGTGAACAACCATGTTAGTCCTGTTCCATCACAAAACAATGCTCTCAGTTTACATCAATATGAGAACAAGTGATTATTATTATTATTACAAGTAGTTATGATTACAATAAATAAGCAAAACAACTGGAGTCGGACCGACCGCGACCGTCCTCTACCAAAATCTACATGCGAGTGAATTGGTGGTGCGAGCTGGCGGGCAGTACGCACTGATGCCAATCCCGCAACATAACCATCACGTTCCCTTCAAATATTTTAACTCATAACTAAAATTACAACTCAATAGAGCCTTGAGCATACACAGATGTAATGAGCATCACAATATAAAACTCTCAGTATAGAATGGTATAAGCATATAAAACAATGAAATATATAATAATATACAATAAATACAAACAGAGAATTCCAATCTACTCGGCTTGGCAATACTCAATCTCGGAGAGGCAAGCAATGGGTGGGGGGGGGGGGGGAGGATTCAAATGAATATAACCAAGCCGGCCGACTCAACAGTTAGCACTCCTCTCTAAAACAATATTCATCAATACATAGTTACACAATGATACTAGTTTAATATAATATAATATAATATAATATAACAACATGATATCATAACCCTGCCTATGAGTAAATATCCTCACAAATACAAAGTATAGCAATATCAGTCAACCAACTGTAGCATAATTCACCTAACATCATTTTAATAGACATAATAATATATAGGATAGCAATACATAAGAAAAAATAGTACAATAATACATAGGACATATGTATATAATAATGTATCAAAGATAAAGCAAAATCAATTTATAATGGTGATACAATGGTATATTGTATTATATCATATTAAGGAATGATCACAATGTATACCAGTCATACTGGTGTATGCTGGATCATAACATACACTACTTGCATTTTTAATACTTGCAACTGTTCGTTGCTGATTTCTCTTCTTTCAACATTACCTTCTGTTTTCAACCAATGATATGTTCTCGCCTCCACACCAGCTTACCATTACTTATGAAATCCTGGTCTTCAATTTTGGGATTGGGGACCTACTAAATGGAACTATGTTACACGTTTGTTGATTATCAATGAAAATAACGGTACCAAAGCCTTCTTCCATCAGTTTCATTACTTTTATTTCGACAACACATAAATTCGTAGAGCTTTATGTTCATTAAACTGAATCCATGCTGGTCCTGTGAGAGAACTCTTCATTTGTTTAAGTGTTCCAAGAGACTTTTCCTTGCAAGCTTCTCTAGCGCCTAACTGAGAATGGTGGATAATGAAGCTACTGTGTAGTTTAGTGGCTCCTGTGTCCTTTCATTCTGGCACATTGACACTACATTGGCTGTCTTCCATTCCTTTGGCAACTCTCTCTTTTTCAGTGATGAGTCAAAGAGTTAATGGGAGGCTCAAGTCTGCAGCTACGTCTTTCATTTTCCACAGATTCCATTTGTTGTTTACGTTATGTTGGTGGGTGAGTGTTTATGACTCACTCACAGTCCAGAGTTCAACCCACTGAATAACGAGTCATCTTCTTTTACTGTTCACTGTTATGACCCAGGTAAATTACCTGGTTCTCACAGATAAATTTACCTATTATGTTTTGATTGCATTACTATTATATTATATTGTAGGATAGTGTATTATTGTATTATAATTCCTTACGGTGTACATGACAGATGCTTGAGTGCTTATGGTTCGAATGTTATAACAAAACTTGATACAATGTGTTTTTCAACATCATCTGAGTCGCTGTGAAATTGCAAGAATGGAAATAGGTGGACAATTATAACAATGGATACGGGGATATTATTCCAACAGGAAGTCCTCTGCACTGTTCCAAGGCTACAAAAGTGAGACTAAATTAATGCAACTAGTCACCCCTCAAGGAGGAGTACTCAGTCCTACCTTGTTTAATGTTCTAATTAATGCCTTACTAAAATCAATCCCAACTAGTTCGGCAAACATCACTATCAGCTATGCAGATGCCATCCTTGTACATACTAAAACTTATTGTATACTTGCAGCTTGTGAGAGTCTTGGTCTCTTAATCAACGCTTCTAAAACCAAGACATTTAACAGACAAAATGATAATTGCAAAAGTGGACCACGAAAACTTAAGAAAGATAACATAGTAATCGACTATGTCTCTTCATTCAAATACCTTGGTGTCTCTGTCCCCTGTACGTTAACTGCAGTAAAAAAGTTACCTCAACAATGTAGAGAGAGACTCGAGGTTCTCTGAACTGTAGTGGAGTACACCCCTAAATATAGCGTTAATATTAGAATAGCATAGATACTTAGCATATATATAAAGTCAATGATTGTGAGGGTATGGGTTTTCATCAGCTAAATCTTTTACTAGGTGTGGGGTGCACAAGCGCCGCCGTGCTCCCGGGTACGTAAATGGTCGTGCACTAGTTCAGATTTGGTAACCCATGCACCAGACATCTCGTGCTTAGGATCTCTGGAGAGTTTAGGCCTTCAGCATTCCAAATATGTTACAATGACCGTTGTAACACATTCGAGGAAATAGTTAGAGAGAGTAGCTCTTTTATTGTAAGATTGTGGGAGACAGTTGGGCGGGTGGGAAGGTGTAAGATGGCAGCCACCCCGGAGCTGTTCCCATAGCAACCAAGACAGACGCCGTGTGGCGTCACATAGCAAGCCAACCAAGGGGAGCTGTGATTGGCTAAGGGACTTAGCCCCTAGATGCGCATCTCTCTGATTGGCTAGTTTGAGGAAGAACCAGTAGGCCAGCATCTTGCCGCCCTGGCATCATGACGCCATTCTGCACAGTGCCACTATGTTTGTCTGACATGGTTTTCGCTTGGTCGGCCAACCAAGTGACACTGTCTATCTGTCTGTCTCTAGTGGCTTCTAAGTACATTTTTATTTACTCGCGAAATCGAGGTGTGTCCGTAGGGAATGAGTAGAATCCGGGAACTCGTCATATTTGCGTGTAATATCAGGAAAGTTTATAAGACAGGAAAAGTAGCAGTGGGTATAAACACGAGCAGGTAGCAACAGACTGTCTTGTGAATCCCCATCTCCAGTCGTCATCATACTTCATCTGATCTACTGCTTGTGTCACTTGGCAGTTGATAGGCCTGGCAAGATTTCCCAGTGTTCAAGGGAGTTTTCCACTAGAAATTCGTGGGAAGTTCGGTCCTAGTGTGGGACATTGACGTTCGCTGTGTATGTCACTATTTTGAACGAGCGCGTTGCTTTGCCCTGAGAGAGGGAAAGATGCCACCAAGTGAGGGGTGGGTGCAAACCGTACCGAGCCGCATTGTGCTCTGTGCAGGCTACTCCTAGCCTAGCCCTTTCAACCAAAGACACCTTTGAAGGGGGACATTGCCGATCTTCGGGAATACAGTGCTGTAACTTTAGTGTGTGCATGGCGGTATGTCTGTAGGCCGGCCTGGGTTAATTGAATAAGGACCCCTGTTGTTGTTGTTATTTTAGATTTTCGAAACGAAATTTCCATTTAGCACAGGCTATGGTGAGCCCGTAAATTGAGTTCGGTTATTTGCGATAGCCTTGTTACTCTGCTATTTGGGTCAAAGTTTTAAAGGAAGCTGGGGTTTCCTCCTTTTTCCCTGTTTCTTTTTCGCTTCTGTTTTAGTCGTGTTTTAATAACATTATCTTGGTGGCGGATGTAGGTGCAGAATGTTCACTAGTGAGTCCCATTCTTTAACGGCTTTTCTAATCATTGTAGTGGGTGTGGAATGTGCATCTAATGCAGCTGCTGTCGTTGTATTAATGTTGAGTTTGATGTGCAGGGCTTCAGTAGCTTCACATTCCAGTAAGTAGTGCAATAGTGGCGCCTCTGCTTCAGTTCCACAGATATGACACTCTTTAACTATTGGGTTTTAAAAACAAAGGAGAAGATAGACTATATCAACACTTTCGGCAGCCTCCTCCATGGGAAGAATCGAGTCTAAAGATTATCACTGAAGGACTACCAGTTAAAAAATCAGCATGTGACTCGCAGAAGCTAAAAGCAGTCATAGAACGACTAATCGTACCAAATCCCAGCAGCACGTGTAACCAAGTTTGAGTCTGTGTATGGCTACTGCAAATGTCTCTGGATATCTTTTTCAGGCTTGAAAGAATAGTATCCCAGTCGCTTGTTCAAACCATATCGCAGTGGATCTTCCTTCCGCTACTTTGGCTCTGTGGCGGCTCTTGATAGTTGGGAGTATTTTCTTCTTGATTTCCTCCTAAATCTGTGAAAAACTTGGAGGTATTTGAACGTGTACAACAGTTACAGCAGTGGCAGTTTATGCTCGTGAGTCTGTTTTTCATTACCATCTATGCCAATGTGACTTGGTATCCAATTTAGGATGATTGACAGCCCTAGATTATGGGCTTCTTTTCCTATATGTTGGATTTCTGGGAGGAGTTGTATATTATCTCTGTGTTGACTGGATAACAATGCCTAGAGCGAAGATTTAGAGTCGGTATGAATGATGACATCATGTAAATTATTCTCAAATGTATAATTTATGGCCTGCTTCAGGGCATATAATTTTGTCTGCAATGTTTAGCAACCACTATTCATGCTCCAGTAAACTTCTTGGTTGTTAGTGTAAACAGCTGCCCAAGCAGAACCTCTTTCTTGATCAACTGATCCGTCTCTGAAGATGTGAGTCGTTGTCAGTCTTGAGATGGTTTCCATTTGTCGTTCTATGACTGCATTGAGCTTCTGCGAGTCACATGCTGATTTTTTAATAGGTAATCCTTCAATGGTAATCTTTAGACTCGATTCTTCCCATTTAGGAGGCTGCCGAAAGTGTTGATATGGTCTATCTTCCACTTTGTTTTTAATGGTCCATTTCAAGTTCACTTTCTTTAGAATCTTTACAAGATTATCCGTCCATGCACTTGTTATATATTGAAGGTTTCTCTTGTATCCTTCTATTGAAGGATTGGTATGTTCATTTATTCGGAATTGCCGAGGAGTGTACCACTGACCACAATCTTGTCGATTGTGGTCTAGGAGTTGTGGCTTTGGGTTGCTGGGTAGATCAAAATGTATGTACTATGTACCCCCTTTGTTGTATTTGTGATTTATATCTCTCAGCGTGATTTCAAATTCAGTTGATCCGCCCACATTGTCTCTATTAGCACCTGTTAAGTGATTGAGAAGCGCGGAGCAGGTGAGATTTCACCCCTATTTAACGTCTTATCAGTCAAGGAGGGCTTGAACTGAGTGGTGTGCGTGTTTGGACGTAACATCCCCTAAGATCAGGGAGAACCTACAACCAGAAACCCAGTAACACCAGAGGGGAGGGCCACTCCACCACATTCCTCTGAATAGCCTCATCCCCTACCCTGAACCCTCCCTGCCCCCACTCAAATGCTCAGCCATCCCTCCCTCAATCCCTCACCCAATACCCACCCTGCTACCCATTCCCCAATCCTACCATATCTCCCATCACCCATTTCTCTTCCTGTCCCCCACACCCCTTCATCTCATACCCTCCCTGTTTTCCCCTTCTCTTGACCCCACATTCCTCACCCCAGAATTCTCTGAGACCCTATTATCCACCTCACAAATCTTCATACCTATGGAACAGCTTTCCCTTTCAGCAGAACGCTCACAAAGATGGGGACATGAGAAGGAACAGAAGAAAGTGAGTCTCAAGGTAATGTACACTAACATAGATGGGATTACAAATTAAACAAGTGAACCTGGAGAATGGGCACTAGAAGAAACCCAAAAAATAATAGCACTCACAGAAACAAAGCTAGCGAAAACCATAACAAATTCAGTGTTTCCACAGGACTACTGTGTTGTGAGGAAAGAGTGAGATGGAAGAGGAGGTGGTGGTGTAGCTCTACTGGAAAGAAAAGGCTGGCATTTTGAGATGGTTATTCAGGGCTGTGAAGGTTTCAGTAACTACATAACAGGTACCATAGGAATTGGAGGCCCAAAAATTTTAGTCATAGTCATATATAACCCAACACCAAATGACAGAAGACCCAGAAAGGAATATGATAGAAACACCATGGCCACCATTAACATAATTGGGAGAGCAGCTTCTGTCTCTAGCAGGAATGAATCTGGATTACTTATTATGAGAGACTTCAACCACAGGAAGATAGATTGGGAGAACAGAGACCCACATGGAGGACCAGACACATGGAGAGCTAAGCTGCTGGACGTGGCAAAAAGAAACATTCTAAGCCAACACATCAAGGGACCGACAAAAATGCGAGGGGAAGATTAACCAGCCATGCTTGATCGGATATTTACCCTTAAATGAGTAAGATATAAGGGGAGTTAAGTTGGAAGCACCCTTGGGAATGAGTGATCACAGTGTATTGATCTTTGAGTACTTGGTAGAGCTAGGGTTTATCTTCCCCAAAAAGAACTAGGAAACAAAAGGCTGGCATACCGCAAGGGGATTTATGAGGAGACAAGAAGTTTCCTAAGGGATATACCATGGGACACAGAACTCAGCGCTAAGTCTGTACAAGACATGATGGACTATGTCACCCAAAAGTGTTAGGAGGCAGTTAACAGGTTTATCCCGGCCCAAAACGAAAATTCCAAGAATCAAAAGAATCCATGGCTTAATAGGGCATGTATGGAAGCAAAGGAACTGAATAAATGGGCATAGAGTAACTTCAGAAATAACAGAACACCAGAAAGCAGAGAGAGATACCAGAGAACCAGGAATGAGTGTGTTAGTATGAAAAGAGAAGATAAAAATTATGAAAATAATATAGCAAATAACGTAAAGACCGAACCAAAGCTTCTTCACAGTGACATCAAGAGGAAACCAACAGTGAAAGAACTGGCGATGAAACTTAGAATGAGTGAGAGCAGGTATACAGAGAATGACAATGAGGTGTGTGAAGAACTCAACAAGAGTGTTACGGCCCTATTGGGTCGCAACTGGGTTCTTTCTCTGATGTTATTAGAGTTAGGGTATCCGGCCCCAAGCTAGTAGTGGCTTTCAAGGGGTGTGTTCCGTAACGCAAGTAAATTAAAGGGGAAGGGATGCAAATTCTCTAAATTAAATATATAATTACCATCACCAATAAATAAATATATAAATTATCACACGGGGGGTATAAACACCATAATGTACAATATGGTCTTCCTCTGAAGACGCGGAGTGTTCCACGGTGCTCAACGATGCTTAGCCCTTGGTCCTCTTCTTGTGGCCTCACGATGAATCCGTAGATTCTCTAGACGAGTCTACCCCAGCCACAGGTCAGCAAAATCACGGTCCCACTGGGTGCACCGTCATGGAGGCCTTCAACCACAAATCCAGCCTGTAGCTGGCAGGTTCCAATCAGCTACGCTGCGTAGGCCTCTCCACGACCGATACTAGGGTTGCGAGCCCTAGGCAGGAGCCTCGTGTGATTCCACAGATCACTCTCTGCACCACAACACCCCAGTGGCTAGTCTTCCCCGCCAGTCAGCCCCGGGTACGACAATCCCTGGTCCTGCCACCTCACAGGCAGGCTAACACAACAGTGTTCATCCGGGGGGTGACTCACAGCTTCTGCAGCAAATGCGTGAAGATACTGCGGCTGCCTTGGGTAGACTGATCCACCGTCCGATTCAGCAGTCCCAGGTCGACTCTGTAATCAGACACGTCATCAGTACTAGGGACATCCTAGGGCACCTCACTTACAGGCTTAGACACAAACGCCCACCTATCCACTTCATAGATGGCGTTGCTGTCTAAGCGTCACCTCACTAGAGGTCAGCAGCGGCTATGTTTCGAGCTGATTAGGACGGGAAACCAGCCCCTGTGGCCGGTATATCTCGTCCTCACTAGATGGCGCTGTCCATTTGGAGAGAGTTTTGGGAGCTGGCCCACAGATGGCGTGGTCGTCACAGCTCCGTGCTCGGACGCTGGGCTCGGGTCCGTAACAAAGAGGTTTCAGGAGGTCTTTACAACGGAAGGAAGTGAGATCACTGGGCTAGGAGAGGTGGCAGTAAACCAGGCGGTCTTGGAAGGGTTCGAAATTACAAGAGATGGGGTCAAGAGATACCTGTTGGATCTGGATGTAAGAAAGGCTGCTGGTCCAGGTGGAATGTCACCATGGGTATTGAAAGAGTGTGCAGAAAAATTTTGCTTGCCACTCTCCATAGTGTATAGTAGGTCACTAGAAACGGGAAACCTACCAGAAATATGGAAGACGGCTAATGTATTCCCCCATATACAAAACGGGTGACAGACAAGAGGCAGTGAACTACAAGCCAGTGTCCTTAACTTGTATACCATGCAAGGTGATGGAGAAGATCGTGAGAAAAAAACTTAGTAACACATCTGGAGAGAAGGGACTTCGTGACAAATCGATAGCATGGGTTCCGGGAGGGGTAAATCTTGCCTTACTGGCATAAGGGTTATCTTGAGGTTATCTTGAGATGATTTCGGGGAATAGTGTCCCCACGGCCCGGACCTTGACCAGGCTTTCTTTTTGTTACACATTCCCAGGAAGCAGCCCATAGCAGCTGTCTAACTCCCAGGTACCTATTTACTGCTATGTATCAGGGGCTTCAGGTTGAAAGAAACTTTGACCCATTTGGTCTCCGCCTTCATCGGGGATCGAACCCGGAACCACAGGACTTCGAATCCGAAACGCTGTCCACTCAGCTATCAGGCGTCATGGTGCATAACTTAGAATATTAAAAGTTGTTCCATGTCAACCAAACTTTGTGGAATAGTTGTAAATGATAAAGGCTGCAACTATGTCAAGTTTCAGTATCGCAGCCTAATTAGAAAGGGAAGAAAAAGAATATAAAAAAATGTCAACGAATTTTACTCATTTTCAGAAATACTCTAGAACCACAAGCTTCAAATGAAATCATTTATATGAGACTCATCTATC
Source organism: Procambarus clarkii (assembly GCF_040958095.1). Lineage (NCBI taxonomy): Eukaryota > Metazoa > Arthropoda > Malacostraca > Decapoda > Cambaridae > Procambarus > Procambarus clarkii. The sequence continues at coordinate 4,225,226 of NC_091150.1, read as the reverse complement.
ACATTAGCATATAATAAAGGATTTGCCCAACCGGATTATTAAAAATATGTTTAGTTTTTCTGATACAAAGAATCAAAGTTCCCAACAAAATATGCAAATATATCAGGTTTATAACTATTTATAAAATCAATAAATGAACTTAAGAAAATAGAGATATAGCAAATTGTAGACACATAAAATCTACATGCAACATGTAAGTTTCATGTAAATTGAATTCAAAATAAAAGAGTAGAGTCACTTTTATGTAACTTGAAAAGTAATGAAGTCAAAGGTGCTGCAACCTGAGGCTGACATCAACTAATTTCCTCCAAAATTGGCACCTTTACAGATAGGCTTACGTGCAGTCAGGTGTATTCCTTATATGCAAATTGTCCGAAAACAAAATATTAACAAATTAAAAAAAAAATTGACTAAATTTTTTGGGGGCTAAAACTAATCATAATATTTTTTATTATATGTTATTGTGATAGCTGAGAGTCATAGACATGATTTCAGTTGACATTTGTGTTTGATGTTAATTTTTTATTATTTTGGAACATTGGGACATGCTACGATGCTGAGACTCTGACCAGTGGGAGCCCGTTTTATATACAGCTAGTCAAAAACGTTTGATTGAAATCGAACCAGTTTTCATTTATTGCATATTTTAAAGTTATGCCTCCTTAATAATTCTACGAGCAGGCAACAAAAGGAAGGCAGGCGGACTGCATTTTCTTGGACTGCCGGAAAGCCTTTGACACAGTACCCCATCAGAGGCTGGTACAGATGCTTGATAGACAGGTAGGAGTAACATGCAGTGGATAAGGGAGTTCCTAATATTATAGACTGTACTCCTCTGTCACAGTCTCCGCCATGACTCTTGGCAACACCTTTGTCCCGCACAAGTCATTCCCCAGGATCACTTGGACTCCTGGAATAGGTATGTCAGGACACACTCCCAACATCACCTCCGCCGACACATATTCCGACCTTAGCTGGACAGTACATATGGGCATGTCACTCTCAGACAATAACCCATATACTCTCATCTTACTCCTGCCAGCTAACCGCCGATCATTCCCAATCAGGCTTCTCGCAATGAAGCTCTGATTAGCTCCGGTATCTCTTAAGATACCAACTTCTACCTCAGGTTGGCCTCCTACACTGATCCAACCTTTGCTCATGAACGGCCTATATCTCTCGTTCACTAAGTTCGCTCTCTGTGGTTTGTCTCGGAACACATTAGTATATTTACCTCGGGGGTCACACATGGCCAGGGTCACAATTCTCTTGCCCTGCCTACAATCTCGCATCACGTGACCCAATCCGTTACAATTGTAACATCTCATCTGGGAAAAGTCTCTTCTATATGTACCAGAGTAGCTCTGACTCTGCGCACTCGTATGAGAATTCCTCGGGCCAGGTACACTACTTGCACTCTGTGGAGCTTTATTGGACTCTTGATTCCCTAGATAACGATTAGTTTCTCGTTTAGCTCCTCCATCTTCACTTTCAGACGAAGTACGCGACCTACTCTTCTGAGTTTTAGGGTACTTACTTTTATCTGCCCATTTATCAAAATTTTTCTCACCCCAGACTCTTCTGGGTCTCTCATAATTTCTTCCTCCCCAGACTCCACTGGGTCTGATATTGCTGCGTCTCGCCTCGCTTCTTACTCTGTTCTCCCTCAAGCTCTTATATGCTTCGGTAATCATATCCGCCCTATCTGCGGCATCTTTCACCTCCATTATCCCTGCTTCTTGGATCTTGAACTTTGTTTCGGGATGCATCATCTCCAAGAACTTCTCCATGACCATCAGTTGCTTCAGGTCAGCGTAAAATCCAACTCCAGCAGCCTCAATTCACTTCTGGAATCGTCTTTCCAGATCCCTTGCTGTCTCAGCAAACGTACATGCTCCAACTTTGATCATTTCTCTGAAGCGCTTCCTATAAGCTTCTGGGGTTAACTGAAACGAGCGCAATATGCTGCTCTTTACTGTGGCGTAATCCTGGCACTCTTCCAGTGACAATTGGGTGTATGCCTCCCTGGCTGCACCGGTCAATCTTAACTGGACCAGCTGGGCCCATTCCTCCTGTGGCCACTCCTTGATGCTGGCAACTTTTTCAAAATGCTCGAAGAAGCTCTCCGCCTCTTCGGGAACAAACAAGGGAATGTCCTTCTCCCTAACCCTAACATCTGGTGGGTGTGATACCTGGGTGGTGCTCTCTGGCAACCCATGTTCAATCCTTTGCTCAGCCAAGGTTCTATTCGCTTCTATCTGCATTTGTTTTGTTCTCTCTTTTTCTTTTTCGACCTGGGCTTTTTCTTTTTCGACCTGGGCTTTTTCTTTTTCGACCTCTAGTCTTGCTTTCTCTTTTTCTTTCTCTTGTTCCAACTCCAGTTCTCTTACTCTGGTTTTCTCTTTTTCTACTTCCAGTCTGGTTTTTTCTTTTTCCTTCTCAGCTTCATTTTTCATCTGGAGTTCTAGTTTCATCTTTTCCAGCTGGAACTGTCTCTCCTCACGCTGCATCTGGAGCTCTAACTGGAATCTCTCCAAGCTCCTATTTCGGCTACTCCTGCTACTGCGGCTACTCTTGCTGCTCCTACTCGATCCCTGGGATCTCACTTCATCCTGCCCATCATCCTCTTTTCCACTTTCAGCTCCTTTTTGGGCTCCTTGTTCTGCCGCTTCATTTTTGGCTCTTAACTGTCTCAGGATCTCATCCTTCATCCCAGCTACTTTAGATGCTTTCAACCTAATGCCACATTTTTCTGCTATTTGCTTCAATTGATCCCTCGTGCAACCTTCCAAGTCCTCAGGCTTGCCTGACTCCACAAACGCTTGCACCTTCTCCATCTTGTCCTGTGAGTCTTCCCAAGAGAGAGAGTATACACCTGCGGTCACACAGTTTATTTATTTCAGCAAGGGTGTACAAATCCACTCTTGGACAGGGTGTGGGTGTGTCAGTTCACTCTCCCGGACACAGGCCCCCAATTTATTATAGACTGTGGGTTGGCTGGTGTTGTCGTTGATTCTTCTCTATGGACAACCCAACCCACACAACTCGGTACAGTGCTTATACTAGAAGATCACCCTTGGCGCTTCTGGCTCTTGGAGAGGGGCTCAACGTCACACGTTTAGGGGATGCGGCTCCAACACTTAGCCTCGTTGTCACGTGCACACACCCACTCGAGCCGCAGTGACTCCCCACTCTCTCCTCAGGTAATATGATCTCCTCAATCCCCTTTTGGCTTATTAGTATTACCTCCTACCCTGTCCACAGCAGTGGTTCTTGGTTCTTTCTCTCTCTCTCTCCTTCTTTACTACCTCCTGGAAAGCCTCACTAGGACAAGGGCAAACACCAGCAAATTGGGATACATTTACTGGACAAAACACATACACGATACATACACACATATAATAATAATGAATCCTATACTCTATACTCTTACAATCAGGTTGCTCTACAACACAACCAGAACTCTACCATCAGCTTATCAAGTGGTATCCTATCTCCTGGTTCACCACCTGATACTATCAACCTCCTCAAGTTGATCAAGTCTACATACACTGTTGCACCATCAGCAAGAGAATATATATATATGTATCTATAAATGTGTACAAAGAAAATCAGCATTTGAATGCAATAACATCTCAGTATAAATGTTCATTGATACACAACAATGATTAATCGATCAATATCAGTCCTAGAACGCATACATCTGTAGGTAATCCAGCCTACGACGGTAACTCTAAATTTCAGTATAAAACACTCCTTGACATAAGAATGCAAACAGTCACTCACCTCTCACTGCGTCTTGCACGCTAATGACAACCAAACACTATCAACTCCCTATAAGTGATCCACCAGAACTTCCCTTCCACCTCTGGAAGTTCACTACCCTAATATCTTTAGGTTCTTCCGGGCCTCACTACCCGGATCCTCTGCAGCTTCTCCAGGCTGCTATCATGAAGTTTCCTTGAGTAACTACGGTGCTTCACTCTTCTGCTAGGTTCCTCCTCAGCTCTCTTGGCTGCTACACCACCTCTACAGAAGCACGTGACACTCCACTGCTTCTCCTCACAGCTCGAGGTCCTCTGCTTCACTACCTTGGAGTCTCATCAATTACTTCATCTAGGCTGGCTTCGAAGTTCTCAGCAACTTCTTCCCCAAAGACAAACCTGCAACCCATCGACACTCCAATAAAATGTTCCCCTTTAACACATAAACAAAAATAACCACACAATATGCTTGCCTCAAACCTCTATCTGTTCTCTGCATACAGTGAGAGTGGACTTCCCCGTTTTGGGTGGGTCCATACTCCACCTCGCCCGGCGGCAGTCCTCACTCACGCTGGGAGGGTCCTTCGCCGTCAGGAGCCAGGCTCCCTCAGTCGCCCGCCAGCGCTCAGAGGGGACGGACGTCGCTCCGTGTTCCTCCCTCTCCACTCTCTTATTTCAGGCCTTCTGCCTTATTAAAACATGTCTAACTTATAAATAAACATCGCTACTGTCGCTGGGCACACGACCAACTACAAGCAATCACTATGAACTGGCGTATATCGTGCTTACCACAGATTATAAGGTCGAGGGCGCTTTCCCTCTGACGGCGTCTGGTCAGGGCGCTCCACACAGCCCACGAAAATGCCTCTGAGCAGCTTATTAAACTCTCCTCGCCGTCCAAGACTTGAGACCACAACGTTCTCAGCTCAATTCCACAGCTGGCACGTCTGCACACTTCTCTTCTCTTAGAGATATATCACTAGGGGTTCCCTTCTGACGGAAGCTCAAACGGAGCGCGGCATCCCCCTGCGATGTCTGGCACTCAAGTGAGGTCAAGGTCCTCCGGAAGCGAGCCTCACGCCTCCAGGAAAATGTCCACATCTCCTCGCCAGTCATTTATCTGTTTTCTTCTTCATTGCCCATAATCTCAAACTGTTATACATATCCAAGCAACTATTTTACATATGCGTTATCACCTCAATATATGCTAGACCTTCTAATCAGGTCAGGCTTGATGAATAACTCTCAAAGAGGGAGACTCGTTTCTCCTGCAGGCTGAGATCATAACACTAAGCAATAGGAAGCAGAGAGTTACAGTGAGGGATGAGACCTCAGATTGGCGTGAAGTCACCAGTGGAGTCCCACAGGGCTCTGTACTCTGGCCTAACATGTTTTTGATATACATAAATGATCTCCCGGAGGGTATAGACTCATTCCTCTCAATGTTTGCTGACGATGCCAAAATAATGAGAAGGATTAAGAGAGAGGAGGACTGCTAGAGGGTTCAAGAAGACCTGGATAAACTGAAGGAATGGTCAAACAAATGGTTGTTAAAAATTAACACAAGCAAATGTAATGTATTGGAGATAAGTGTAGGGAGCAGGAGACCAGATACAAGGTATCATTTGGTAGTTTATATTCTTCAAGAGTCAGAGGGAGGGAGAGAGAGAGAGAGAGAGAGAGAGAGAGAGAGAGAGAGAGAGAGAGAGAGAGAGAGAGAGAGAGAGAGAGAGAGAGAGAGAGAGAGAGAGAGAGAGAGAGAGAGAGAGAGAGAGAGAGAGAGAGAGAGAGAGAGAGAGAGAGAGAGAGAGAGAGAGAGAGTGAAGGACTTGGGGGAAGGGGGGTAAATATCACGCCAAATCTGTCACCTGAAGATCATATCAAGAGGATAACATCAGCAGCATATGCCAGGTTGGCCAACATAAGAACGGCCTTTAGAATCTTGTGTAAGGATTAATTCAGAACTTTGTATGCCACATATGTCAGACCAATACTGGAGTATGCAGCTTCATCATGGAGTCCATATATAGTCAAGCAAAATACAAAAATGGGAAAGGTTCAAAGGTTTGCCACCAGACTAGTACCCGACCTGAGAGATATGAGCAACGAGGAGAGACTACGGGAATTAAACCTCACGTCACTAGAAGACAGTTGAGTTAGGGGGACATGATTACCACATACAAGATTCTCAAAGGAATTGACAGGGTAGATAAAGACAGGCTATTAATTACAAGGGGCACACACACACTAGAGGACACAGGTGGAAACCGAGTGCTCAAATGAGCCACAGGGATATTTGAAAGAACTTTTTAAGAGTCAGAGTGGTTGACAATTGGAATGCAAGTGATGTGGTGGAGTCAGACTCCATACACAGCTTCAAGTGTAAATATGATAAAGCCCATAATCTCAGGAACCTGCACATCAGTTAATTGACAGTTGAGAGGCGAGACCAAAGAGCCAGAGCTCAACCCTCGCAAGCATAACTAGGTGAGTACAACTAGGTGAACTAGGTGAGTGGATATGGATGTGAAAGACACATATGGCACAGTGGATAGCGCACTGGACTTCTAATCCAGATGTCGAGGGTTCGAAGCCCACTTGGGATAGTTGTTTAGCTGGACGTCGCTTTCACTCTGTAAATGACTCGAAAATGTTTATTAATAGGAATACTTCCAGTGAGCGTTTATGAAATGATTAAATTTACGCGCATTGGTCGTGGGTTCAATTCCTGCTACTGGACGGAACCGCTTAGGCTACATTTCCTTTTGGTGCCTCACGACAAAGTGAGCAGCGCTCTGGAGTCGTGGTTCTTAGGGCCCGAGCTCGATCCTCAGCAGAGGCAGAAACAAATGGGCTGAGTTTCTTTCACTCTGATGCTACTTGTTGACCTAGCAGTAAATAGGTACCTGAGAGTTAGGCAGCTGCTACGGGCTGCTTCCTGGGAATGTGTGCGTGTGTTAGAGAGAATTATATGTAGTATCCATAATAGTGAAAAAAATAAACAGGGTAGAAAGGCGGGGTCCAAGAGCTAATAGCTTGCTAATGTAGACACACACACACACACACACACACACACACACTCACTTTATTATTGACTAGTTGTACCCGGCCATGCGTTGCTGAGCCACAGCAACCTTTCCTTGTCCCCCAGTCCTCCCCCCCATTCCCCCTCTCCCATCCCTCTCGTCCTCCCAACCATTCCCCCTCTCCCATCCCTCTCGTCCTCCCAACCATTCCCAACACCCCCGTCCCTTCGTCCTCCCAACCATTCCCAACACCCCCGTCCCTTCGTCCTCCTAACCATCCCCTACTCCACCCATCCCCCTCGTCCTCCCCACAATTCCCCCTTCACCTGTCCCCTTGTTCTCCCCACCATCTCAAACTCCACCGTCCCCTCGTCTTCCCCCTCCATTCTCCCACTCCATAATCCCCTCATCCTCCCCCGTCATCTCCCACTTCCCTGTCCCCTCGACCTCCCTACCATTCCCCCCCCCCCTCCCCTGTCTCCTCTTCCTCCCCACCATCCCCCACTCCCCTGTCCTCTTGTTCTCCCCACCATTATAAATTCCTCCCTCCCCTCGTCCTCACCATCCCCAACTCCCCTCGTCCTCCCCACCATTACCCCCTCCCCTGTCCCCTCGTCCTCCCCCACTCACGTCCCTTCGTCCTCCCCATCATTCCCCGCTCCTTCATCTGATGCATCCCCAAATGATCTTATGTTCCCATCAGAAAATTGTGAGCATCAAATAACCTTATGTTCCCATCACTGAAAAATAAGAAGAAGAGTTTAAAAAAGAAATGAGAAAAAGGAAAAAATACAAAAATAAACTCTACTCGCAAAATGAACGGTATGGTAAACAACACAGCTCAATTCCAAGGCATTATCACACAAAATAATTAAATCAAAATGAAAATAAATCGAAATCTATGAATATTCCATTTATCAGTGCAACTGGAAACATTGAAATGGAATTGTAACATATTTAGTATAGCGTGTGTTGCTCTTACGTACAGCATATGGCGCTGTTAAAAAAAAAAAAAAATAAATGCCACACCTTTCACAGGTGTGGCATTTATACTTATACTCACGAAATGATTGGAATGGTCAACAACACAGCTCAATTCAACGCAGTGTCACACAAAATAATTAAATCAAAATGAAAATAAATCGAAATCTATGAAAATGTAATTTATCAGTGCAATCGGAAACATTGAAATGGAATCATAACATATTCAGTATAGCGTGTGTTGCTATTACGTGCAACAGATGGCGCTGTTTTAAAAAAAAACATGTTTCTTCCTGTCACTGGAGAAGCATGTATATAGTAAGTATATAAAAATACTCGCTTATGTGAATGCAACGTTGTGTCAAAACTTCAAAGAAATCGGTAAAGAGGTTTCGAAGTTTTCCCTCACATGAAAAACATAAAAAAAAGGTTTTCAAAAAAGCATGTTTTTTCGCCATCACAGACGTGACATCTACATAGTATGTATACATAAACCCGCTCGGATGCGAATGGAACGTTGTGTGAAAATTTCAAAGCAATCGGTGAAGAACTTTCGGAGATTAGCGATTTTGAAGAAACGATCATTTACATTTTTATTTATATAGATAGGGAAGATTTCCTGAGACCCGAAACTTTAAGAACAAGAGGTCATAGATTTAAACTAGCTAAACACAGATGCCGAAGAAATATTAGAAAATTCACTTTTGCAAACAGAGTAGTAGATGGTTGGAATAAATTAGGTGAGAAGTGGTGGAAGCCAAGACCGCCAGTAGTTTCAAAGCGTTATATGAAAAAGAGTGCTGGGAAGACGACACACTATGAGCATAGCTCTAATCCTGTACCTACACTTAGGTAATTACACTTAGGTAATCACACACACACACACACAGACTTACACACACATTTTGCTGACGACGCCAAAATTATGAGAAGGATTAAGACAGAGGAGGACAGCTTGAGGCTTCAAGAAGACCTGGACAAGCTGCAGGAATGGTTGAACAAATGGCTGTTAGAGTTTAGCCCAAGCAAATGTAATGTAATGAAGATAGGGGTAGGAAGCAGGAGACCAGATACAAGGTATCATTTGGTAGTTTATATTCTTCAAGAGTCAGAGAGAGAGAAAGACCCGGGGGTTGATATCACGCCAGAACTGTCCCATGAAGCTCATATCAAGAGGATAACATCAGCAGCATATGCCAGGTTGGCTAACATAAGAACGGCCTTTAGAAACTTGTGTAAGGAATCTTTCAGAACATTATATACCACATATGTCAGACCAATACTGGAGTATGCGGCTCCAGCATGGAGTCCATATCTAGTCAAACATGAGACTAAACTGGAAAAGGTTCAAAGGTTTGCCACCAGACTAGTACCCGAGCTGAGAGGTATGAGCTACGAGGAGAGACTACGGGAATTAAACCTCACTTCGTTGGAAGACAGAAGAGTTAGGGGGGACATGATCACCAGATTCAAGATACTCAAGGGAATCGACAGGGTTGATAAAGACAGGCTATTTAACACAAGGGGCACACGCACTAGGGGACACAGGTGGAAACTGAGTGCCCAAATGAGCCACAGAGGTATTGGAAAAAACTTTTTTAGTGTCAGAGTGGTTGGCAAATGGAATGCATTAGGAAGTAATGTGGTGGAGGGTGACTCCATAGACAGTTTCAAGTGTAGATATGATAGAGCCCAATAGGCTCAGGAATCTGTACAATTGTTGATTGACGGTTGAGAGGCAGGACCAAACAGCCAGAGCTCAACCCCCGCAAGCACAACTAGGTGAGTACACACATACCTAAAACGATAATCACCAATCCTGGAGTATGCGGCCCAAGCATGGAGCCCGTACCTTGTCAAGCACAAGACGAAGATGGACAAAAAAAGTTCAGAGGTATGTCACTAGACTAGTCCCAGAACTAAGGGGCATGAGTTACGAGGAAAGGTTGCGGGGAAATGCACCTTACGACACTGGAAAATAGAAGAGAAAGGGGAGACATGATCACAACCTACAAAATCTTCTGGGGAAATTGACAGGGAAGACAAGGATAAACTATTCAACACTGGTGGTACGCGAACAAGGGGACACAGGTGCAAACTAAGTACCTAAATGAGCGATAGGGACGTTAGAAAGAACTTTTTCAGCGTCAGAGTAGTTAACACGTGGAATGCATTGGAAAGTGATGTGGTTTAGGCTGACTCCATACACAGTTTTAAATGTAGATATGATAGAGCCCAGTAGGCTCAGGAATCTGTACACCAGTCGATTGACGCTTGAGAGGCGGGACGAAAGAGCCAAAGCTCAACCCCCCCCGCAAGCACAAATAGGTGAGTACAAATAGGTGAGTACACACACACACACACACACACACACACACACACACACACACACACACACACACACACACACACACACACACACACACACACACACACACACACACACACACACACACACACACACACACACACACACATTAAGGATAGGGCAGAAGGATTCACTACAAATGACAAGGAAGTGTGTGAGGAACTGAATAAGAAATTCCAGGAGGTCTTCACCTTAGAGCAAGGAGAAATTCCAGAGATAAGAGAGGGAATAGCTAACCAGGAACCACTGGAAGAGTTTGAGATTACCAGCGGGGAAGTAAGGAAGTGTTTACTAGAGTTGCATGTGACAAAGGCTATAGGCCCAGATGGAATCTCCCCTTGGATACTAAAGGAAGGAGCAGAAGAACTGTGCCTCCCACTCTCCATAGTGTATAACAAATCACTGGCAATAGGGGAACTGCCAGAAATTTGGAAAGCGGCTAACGTAGTCCCGATATACAAGAAAGGGGATAGACAGGAGGCACTGAATTACAGGCCAGTGTCCCTAACTTGCATACCATGCAAGATGATGGAGGAGATTGCGCGAAGAAAGCCAGTGGAGCACCTAGAGCGAAAGAACTTTGTAACACAGCATCAACATGGATTCAGGGATGGCAAGTCCTGCCTCACAGGGTTACTTGAATTCTACGACCAGGCAACAAAAATAAGGCAAGAAAGAGAAGGGTGGGCAGACTGCATATTTTTGGATTGTCAGAAAGCCTTTGATACAGTGCCACACAAGAGGCTCACAGAAACCCATGCAGGGGAATTGTTGGACAGTGAGATCTGGATTCCAGGATATAACCTATACAGGTGTAATAGGAAAATTAGGTCACATGAAGGAGTGGGTCTGTATATTAGGGAAGACCTTGTATGCTCGGAGCTCCTAAACGTTACAAATGAGGTGGTAGAGGTACTGGGATTAAAAATAGAGAAAATAAATTTAGTGATTATACTAATATACAAACCGCCAGATGCAACGGCTGAGGAATTCACAGAACAGATAAGCAAAATTGAGAATAGCCTTGATAATTTGGAGAACCCGATACCTGATATTATCTTCCTAGGTGACTTCAACTTGCCTAGTCTCAGGTGGAAAATAGCAAACAATAATATTATACCAGGAAATCTATCAGGACCTAACCAACCACAGATTAGAGAACTACTTAGATTCTGTGACAAATTTTCACTCAATCATCAGATATCGGAGCCAACGAGAAAGGAAAATATTCTAGATCTGGTCTTTACGAACAATGAAGACATTATCAGAGACATTACGATATCAGATACCACATACTCATTGAAGTGCAAACGACCATCAATACTCAGAATAGACCTAAAACGTTGATAAAGCGAGAGGGGCTATTCAGTAAATTCAATTTTAATAATAAAAGGATAGACTGGGAGATAATAAACAGGGAACTTACAAACATTCCTTGGGGAACTGTTCTAAATAATACAAGTCCTACAGAAGGAATAGAAAAACTGACTTCAGAAGCGTATCAAGTCTGTCTGAAACATGTTCCTTTGAGGAAAGCCAGAAAGAGATCTAACGTAGAAAGAGAACGCAGACGACACTATAAACGCAGGAAAAAAATAACGGAACTGCTTATGCAGACACGAATTTCCCGTCAAAGAAGGAATAATTTAAATAGGGAGATTGAAGAAATCGAGCAGAAATTGAAACACTCATATGAAACTGAAGAAAGGCAGTTAGAACAGAAAGCAATTCAGGAAATAAAGAAAAATCCAAAATATTTCTTCTCATATGCGAAATCAAAAGCAAAAACCACTGCCAGTATTGGACCTATTCGTACAAGTGAAGGTTCATACACGGAGGATGACAAAGTAATTAGTGAAATCCTAAAAAAGCAGTATGAGGACATGTTTAGCACTCCAATAAACAACATGAAGGTGGAAGATCCAGACAATTTCTTTATGCGGGATATTCAAACCCCTGTAAATATAACTGATATAAACACGAGCGCACTAAATTTTGAAAAAGAAATTGAAAACATGCCCATGCACTCGGCCCCAGGTCCAGACTCATGGAATTCAATATTTATAAAGAAATGCAAAGTGCCGGTAGCACAGGCACTCAGTATAGTGTGGAGGAAGAGCTTGGACACGGGGGAGATACCAGATGCACTTAAAGTAGCAGACATAGCCCCTCTACACAAGGGAGGGAGCAAAGCATTGACAAAAAATTATAGACCAGTTGCACTAACATCGCACATCATAAAAGTATTTGAGAGAGTGATTAGGAGTCAGGTCACCAATTTCATGGAGACCAATGACCTTCACAACCCAGGCCAACATGGATTTCGAGCGGGAAGATCGTGCCTCTCACAGCTACTTGAGCACTACGACAAAGTCACTGAGGCATTAGAAGAGAAACGGAATGCTGATGTGATATACACGGAATTCGCAAAGGCTTTCGATAAATGTGACCATGGAGTGATAGCACACAAAATGAAGTCAATGGGAATAACCGGTAAAGTAGGACGCTGGATACTCAGTTTTCTGTCAAACAGGACTCAGCGAGTCACTGTCAACCATATAAAATCTAGTCCAAGTGCAGTGAAAAGCTCTGTACCTCAGGGTACAGTCCTTGCACCGCTGCTTTTCCTTATTCTCATATCAGATATAGACAAAAATACAAGTCACAGCTTCGTATCATCCTTTGCAGATGACACAAAAATCAGTATGAAAATTACCTCGGCTGAGGACATTGAAAAACTTCAAGCTGATATTAATAAAGTTTTCGACTGGGCATCAGAAAATAACATGATGTTTAACAGTGATAAATTCCAGGTACTCAGGTACGGTAAAAATGAGGACCTTAAACATAATACAGAGTACAAAACACAATCAAATGTACCCATAGTAGGAAAACAGCATGTAAAGGATTTGGGAATAATAATGTCTGACGACCTAACGTTTAAGGAGCATAACCAAGCAAATATTGCGACAGCCAGAAAAATGATAGGATGGATTACGAGAACTTTCAAATCCAGGGATCCCATCACAATGGTTGTACTCTTCAAGTCACTTGTGTGGTCCCGTCTTGAGTACTGCTCAGTTCTCACTTCCCCCTTCAGAGCAGGAGAGATTGCTGAAATAGAGGGAATACAGAGAACATATACGGCACGCATAGACGCAATAAAGCACCTAAATTATTGGGATCGTCTCAAAGCCCTCCAAATGTACTCACTAGAAAGAAGACGAGAGAGATATCAAATAATATACACCTGGAAGATACTGGAGGGCCAAGTACCAAATCTACACAGTAAAATAACAACGTACTGGAGTGAACGACATGGAAGAAAATGTAGAATAGAACCAGTGAAGAGCAGAGGTGCCATAGGCACAATCAGAGAACACTGTATAAACATCAGAGGTCCGCGGTTGTTCAACGTCCTCCCAGCAAGCATAAGAAATATTGCCGGAACAACCGTGGACATTTTCAAGAGGAAACTAGATTTATTCCTCCAAGGAGTGCCGGACTAACCGGGCTGTGGTGGGTATGTGGGCCTGCGGGCCGCTCCAAGCACCAGCCTGGTGGACCAAACTCTCACAAGTCGAGCCTGGCCTCGGGCCGGGCTTGGGGAGTAGAAGAACTCCCAGAACCCCATCAACCAGGTATCAACCAGGCTAGTGAAAAGACTGGAGATGCAGGCAGGAGTGAAAGGGAAGGTACTCCGTTGGATACAGGAGTACCTAAGTAACAGGAGACAACGAGTCAGTGTGAGGGGTGAGGTCTCAGATTGGCGAGACGTTACGAGTGGAGTACCACTGGGGTCGGTCCTTTGACGTATACTGTTTCTGATATATGTAAATGATCTCCCAGAGGGTATAGAATCGTTTCTCTCAATGTTTGCCGATGATGCAAAAATTATGAGGAGGATTGAAACTGAGGACGATAGTAAGAGGCTACAAGATGACCTAGACAGACTGAGTGAATGGTCCAACAAATGGCTGTTGAAGTTCAACCCGAGTAAATGCAAAGTAATGAAAATAGGCAGTGGAAATAGGAGGCCAGATACAGGATACAGAATAGGAGATGAAGTACTTAATGAAAAGAACAGAGAGAAAGATCTAGGAGTTGATATCACACCAAACCTGTCTCCTGAAGCCCACATAAAAAGAATAACGTCTGCGGCATATGCGAGGCTGGCTAACATCAGAACAGCGTTCAGGAACCTGTGTAAGGAATCATTCAGAACCTTGTACGCCACATATGTAAGACCAATCCTGGAATATGTGGCCCCAGCATGGAGCCCGTATCTTGTCAAGCACAAGACGAAGCTGGAAAAAGTCCAAAGGTATGCCACTAGACTAGTCCCAGAACTAAGAGGCATGAGTTACGAGGAAAGGCTGCGGGAAATGCATCTTACGACACTGGAAGACAGAAGAGTAAGGGGAGACATGATCACAACCTACAAAATCCTCAGAGGAATCGACCGGGTAAACAAGGATAAACTATTCAACACTAGTGGGACGCGAACAAGGGGACACAGGTGGAAACTGAGTACCCACATGAGCCACAGAGACGTTAGAAGGAACTTTTTCGGTGTCAGAGTAGTTAAAGGATGGAATGCATTAGGCAGTGATGTGGTGGAGGCTGACTCCATACACAGTTTTAAATGTAGATATGATAGAGCCCAGTAGGCTCAGGAATTTGTACACCAGTTGATTGACAGTTGAGAGGCGGGACCAAAGAGCCAACGCTCAACCCCCGCAAGCACAAATAGGTGAGTACAAATAGGTGAGTACACACACAGGAATTGATAGGGAATTGATAGGGTAGATAAAGACAGGCTGTTTAACACAAAGGGCACACGCACTAGGGAACACAGGTGGAAAGTGAGTGCCCAAATGAGCCACAGAGATATTAGAAAGAACTTTTTTAGTGTCAGAGTGGTTGACAAATGAAATGCATTAGGTAGAGATGTGGTGGAGGCTGACTCCATACACAGTTTCAAGTGTAGATATGATAGAGCCCAATTGGCTCAGGAACCTGTACACAACAATGAGAAATGAGAACAACCGTGGACATTTTCAAGAGGAAACTAGATTTATTCCTCCAAGGAGTGCCGGACCAACCGGGCTGTGGTGGGTATGTGGGCTTGCGGGCCGCTCCAAGCAACAGCCTGGTGGACCAAACTCTCACAAGTCGAGCCTGGCCTCGGGCCGGGCTTGGGGAGTAGAAGAACTCCCAGAACCCCATCAACCAGGTATCAACCAGGTATCAACCTGTTGATTGACGGTTGAGAGGCGGGACCAAAGAGCCAGAGCTCAATCCCCACAAGCACAATTAGGTAAGTACAATTAGGTGAGTACACACACACACACACACACACACACACACACACACACACACACACACACACACACACATACACACACAAAGCGAATGCAATCAAAGCGAAAAAACAACCTAAGTTACTACACAGTCATATAAGAAGAAAAATGTCGGCGAACGACCAAGTGACAAGACTAAGGAAGACAGAGGGGGCATATTCTGAAAGTGACAAGGAAATCTGCGAGGCACTGAATGCCAGTTTCCATGGAGTGTTCACTACCGAGCCTGAGCAGCTCCCATTGTTGGAAGGGGTTACCCTAGATGAAAGACTATCAGATATAGAGGTGACAGCAGAGGAGGTAATGAAACAGTTGACAACTCTAGATGCAACTAAAGCAGTTGGACCAGACAAAGTATCACCGTGGATACTAAAAGAAGCAGCACAGGCCCTCAGCGTGCCTCTGGCAATGATCTTTAATGAGTCACTTATGTCAGGAGAATTGCCCAGTTGCTGGAAGAAGGCAAATGTCGTGCCGATCTTAGAGAAAGGAGATAGGGAGGAGGCACTTAACTACAGACCTGTATCACTGACAAGCATCCCCTGTAAAATACTGGAAAGAATAATTAGGCTACGACTGGTTGCACACCTGGAGAACATTAGGCTTGTGAACAAACATCAACATGGGTTCTGGACATGGAAATCGTGCCTAACAAACCTTCTGGAATTCTATGATAAAATAACGAGGATAAGACAGGACAGAGATGGTTGGGCAGACTGCATATTTCTGGACTGCCAAAAAGCCTTTGATACAGTACCGCACATGAGACTGCTGTTCAAGCTCGAGAGGCAGGCGGGGGTGGGGGGAAAGGTCCTAGAATGGATAAGGAACTACCTAACAGGAAGAAGCCAAAGAGTTACGGTAAGGGGCGAGAAGTCGGACTGGCGAACAGTAACAAGTGGAGTACCACAAGGATCGGTGCTGGGACCAATTCTATTTCTTGTATATGTTAACGACATGTTTACAGGCGTAGAGTCCTACATGTCGATGTTTGCGGATGATGCAAAGTTGATGAGAAGAGTTGTGACAGATGAGGATTGCAGGATCCTCCAAGAGGACCTGAACAGATTGCAGAGATGGTCAGAGAAATGGCTACTAGAATTCAACACGAGCAAATGTAAAGTTATGGAAATGGGACTAGGAGATAGGAGACCAAAGGGACAGTACACAATGAAGGGGAACAGCCTACCTGTAACGACGCGTGAAAGAGACCTGGGGGTGGACGTAACACCTAATCTATCTCCTGAGGCACATATTAATAGGATAACGACAGCAGCGTACTCTACACTGGCAAAAGTTAGAACATCATTCAGAAACCTAAGTAAGGAGGCATTTAGGACGCTTTACACTGCCTACGTAAGGCCAGTCTTAGAGTATGCCGCCTCATCATGGAGTCCCCATCTGAAGAAGCATATAATGAAACTGGAAAAGGTTCAGAGGTTTGCAACGAGACTCGTCCCAGAGCTACGAGGGATGGGGTATGAAGAGCGCCTGAGGGAACTGTGCCTTACGACACTAGAAAGAAGAAGGGAGAGGGGGGACATGATAGGAACGTATAAGATACTCAGAGGAATTGACAGAGTGGACATAGACGAAATGTTCACACGGAATAGTAACAGAACGAGAGGACATGGATGGAAGCTTGAAACTCAGATGAGTCACAGAGATGTTAGGAAGTTTTCTTTTAGCGTGAGAGTAGTGGGGAAATGGAATGCACTTCAGGAACAGGTTGTGGAAGCAAATACTATTCATAATTTTAAAACCAGGTATGATAGGGAAATGGGACAGGAGTCATTGCTGTAAACAACCGATGCTCGAAAGGCGGGATCCAAGAGTCAATGCTCGATCCTGCAGACACAACTAGGTAAGTACAACTAGGTGAGTACACAGAAGGACCCCCCATCTTAAACCCAATAGATGCTCTACGTGCCCCAACCCCAGGTGCCCGAGGTGCCCACCTTGGGCACCCTCCCCATGATCTCCCTTCTCCCCCCCCCCAAGTCCTCCCTAATTCTCCATGCCCCTCCCTTCTCCCCCATCCCCAAGCCCTCCATACTCCCCTGCCCCCCTAACCCTCCAGTATCCTCCACCATCCTGTGCCCTCCCTTCTCCCCCACTCTTCTCAGCCCTCCCTTTTTCCTCATCCCCCCTCGCCCCTCCCTATCCCACAACCTCCCCCCAAGCCCTCCTTCCTTTTATGCCCCCCATTCCCCCTAATTACCCCGAGCCCTCTTTCCTCCCATACCACCCCAAGCCTCCCCTTCTGCCACACTCTCCAAAGCCTCCCCTTCTCATCCTCCCAAGCCTCCCCCACTCACCCACCCCGCAAGCACTCTTTTCCCCCCCCCCAAGCCCTCCCTCCTACACCACCCTCCCCGTACCAGATCCTCCCAGCCCCCGCACACCCCAGAACCCCCAGGTCCCCCTTCAAAGGCCCTCCCCATCCCAGTCCCTCCCTGTTTCCCTGCTTCATGGGAAGGAATAGGATCTGAGAAAGGACAGAAGAGAGTCAGCTTCAGGGTGATGTACTCGAACATAGATGGGATCACAAGCAAGGCAAGTGAACTACGGGAAAGAATACAAGAAGTGAACCCAGATGTCATCAAACTCACAGAAACAAAACTCTCAGGCATCATAATGAATGCGGTGTTTCCCCAGGACTACACTGTAATAAGGAAAGAGAGGGAAGGACGGGGAGAAGGTGGAGTGGCCCTACTAATGAGAAAGGAATGGAGCTTCAAGGAGATGGACATCCTGGGCTGCGAGGGATTCAGAGACAACATAACAGGCACCATGACATTGGGAGGACCAAAAGTAGTAGTAGCAGTGATATATAACCCTCCACCAAATGACAGAAGACCAAGGCAAGAGTATGACAACATCAACATAACTGTTAACACTATAATTGAGAAGGCAGTTTCTGCTGCCTATAGAAATAGATCCCATCTGCTCATCATGGAGACTTCAATCACGGAAGGATAGACTGGGAGAACAAGATACCACATAGAGGAGAGGATACATGGAGAGCCTAACTAATGGAGGTTGCGACAAGAAACTTTCTCAGCCAACATGTCAGGGAACCCACTAGGATGAGAGGAAACGATGAACCAGCGAGACTCGATCTAGTCTTCACTCTGAACGACTCCGACATAAGGGAAATCGGCTATGAGGCCCCAGTAGGAATGAGCGACCACAGTATACTGATGTTTGAGTATCTGGTTGAGGAAGGGTTACTGAACTCGAGGAGGGGTACTGAAAACAAACAACTGCCATTCCGAAAGGGAATCTATGAGGAGTTAAGAAAATTCTTAACAGATATAACATGGGGAACAAAGCTCAGGGAAAAGACGGCCTAAGACATGATGGACTTCATCATGCACAAGTGCAAGGAAGCAGCAAACAAGTTTGTCCCAGCCCAAAAGGAAAACAATGAAATGAAGATGAGAAACCCATGGTTTAACCAGAGGTGTAGGCTAGCTAAGCAGCAAAATAAAAGGGCATGGATCTATAGGAATAACAGGACACTTATGAGCAGAGAAAGATAAAAGAGTGCCAGGAATGAATATGTCAGGATGAGAAGAGAGGTAGAAAGACAATACTAAAATGACATCGCAAGCAAGGCAAAGACTCAACCTAAATTGCTTCACAGCCACATCAGGAGAAAAAAAAACAGCAAAGGAACAGGTAATGAATATAAGGATAGGGGCAGAAGGATTCACTACAAACGACAAGGAAGTGTGTGAGGAACTGAATAAGAAATTCCAGGAGGTCTTCAACTTAGAGCAAGGAGAGATTCCAGAGATAAGAGAGGGAATAGTTAACCAGGAACCACTAGAAGAGTTTAAGATTACCAGTGGAGAAGTAAAGAAGTCTTTACTAGAGTTGGATGTGACAAAGGCTATAGGTCCATATGGAATCTCCCCTTGGATACTAAGGGAAGGAGCAGAATGACTGTGCCTACCACCCTACATAGTGTATAACAAATTACTGGCAACAGGGGAACTGCCGGAAATTTGGAAGGCAGCTAATGTAGTTTCAATATACAAGAAAGAGAATAGCCAGGAGGCACTGAACTACAGGCCAGTGACCATAACCTTCATACCATGCAAGCTGATGGACAAGATTGTGCGAAGAAAGCTAGTGGAACATCTGTAGCGAAAGAACTTTGTAACACAGCATCAACATGGGTTCATGGATGGCAAGTCCTGCCTCACAGGGCTAATTGAATTTTACGACCAGGCAGAAAAAATTAGGGAAGAAAGAGGGTGGGCAGACTGCATATTTTTGGATTGTCAAAAAGCCTTTGATACAGTATCACATAAGAGGCTAGTGAAAAAGCTGGAGATGCAGGCTGGAGTGAAGGGAAGGTACTTCGTTGGATAAAGGAATACGTAAGCAACAGGAGACAACGAGTCAGTGTGAGGGGTGAGGTCTCAGATTGGCGAGACGTTACAAGTGGAGTCTCGCAGGGGTCAGTTCTTGGACCTATACGGTTTCGGATATATGTAAATGATCTCCCAGAGGGTATAGAATCGTGTCTCTCCATGTTTGCTGATGATGCAAAAATTATGAGGAGGATTGAAACAGAGGATGATAGTAGGAGGCTACAGGACGACTTAGAAAGATTGAATGAATGGTCCAACAAATGGTTGCTAAAGTTTAACCTGAGTAAATGCAAAGTAATGAAACTAGGCGGTGGAAACTGGAGGCCAGACACAAGATACACAATAGGAGATGAAGTACTTAATGCAACGGAAAAACTGAAAGATCTATGAATTGATATCTCACCAAACCTGTCTCTTGAAGCCCACATAAAAAGAATTACGTCTGCGGCATATGCGAGGCTGGCTAACACCAGAACAGCCTTCAGGAACCTGTGTAAGGAATCGTTCAGAATCTTGTACACCACATACGTAAGACCAATCCTGGAGTATGCGGCCCCAGCATGGAGCCCGTACCTTGTTAAGTACAAGACGAAGCTGGAAAAAGTTCAGAGGTATGCCCCTAGACTAGTCCCAGATCTAAGTAGCATGAGTTACGAGGAAAGGCTGCGGGAAATGCACCTTACGACACTGGAAGACAGAAGAGTGAGGGAAGACATGATCACCGCCTACAAAATCCTCAGGGGGAATTGACAGAGTAGACAAGTATAAACTATTCAACACTGGCGGTACGCGAACAAGGGGACACAGGTGGAAACTGAGTATCCAAATGAGCCACAGGGACGTTTGAAAGAACTTTTCAGTGTCAGAGTAGTTAACATGTGGAATGCATTAGGCAGAGATATGGTGGAGGCTGACTCCATACACAGCTTTAAATGTAGATATGATAGAGCCCAGTAGGCTCATGAATCTGTACACAAGTTGATTGATAGTTGAGAGGCGGGACCAAAGAGCCAAAGCTCAACCCCCGCAAGCACAATAAGGTGAGTACACACACACACACACACACACACACACATACACACACACACACACACACACACACACACACACACACACACACACACATTAAGGGGGCCTGGTAGCCTAGTGGATAGCGCGCAGGACTCGTAATTCTGTTCCGCGGGTCCGATTCCCGCACCAGGCAGAAACAAATGGTCAAAGTTTCTTTCACCCTGAATGCCCCTGTTACCTATCAGTAAATAGGTACCTTGGAGTTAGTCAGCTGTCACGGGCTGCTTCCTGGTGTGTGTGTGTGTGTGTATGGTGTGGAGAAACAAAGTAGTTAGTAAACAGTTGATTGACAGTTGAGAGGCGGGCCGAAAGAACAAAGCTCAGCCCTCGCAAACACAACTAGGTGAATACACACACACACACACACACACACACACACACACACACACACACACACACACACACACATGTAGATATGTTCAAATGTAGAGGTGTAAGAGCCCAGTAGGCTCAGGAATCTGTACATCAGTTGATTGACGGTTGAGAAGCGGGACCAAGGAGCCAGAGCTCAATCCCCGAAAGCAGCACAACTAGGTGAGTACGCACACACACACATTCACACACTCCAGAGACTACATTACAGGCACCATGACAATGGGAGGATCATCATCATGGGGGACTTCAATCACGGAAGGATAGACTGGGAGAACAAGAAACCACACGGAGGTGAGGAAACATGGAAAACTAAACTATTGTAGGTGGCGACAAAACGTTTTAAGCCAGCATGTCAGAGGCCGCATAAGAATGAGAGGAAACGATAATCAGCGAGACTCGACCTAGTCTTCACTCTGAACGACTCCGACTTAAGAGAAAACGGTTTCGAGGCCCCAGTACGAATAAGCGACCACAGAGTAATCACGTTTGAGTATTTGGTCGAAGAACCAAATGTACTCAAGGAAGGGACCTGAAAACAAAAAGCCAGCATTCCAAAAGGGGAACTACTAGGAGATAAGAAAATTCCTAACAGATATAACATGGGGAATCTCAGGGGAATGACAGCCCAAGATACGATGGATTACATCACGAAGAAGTTTAAATAGGCAGCAGACCAGTTTGCCCCGGTCCGAAAGGAAAAAAAAACGAAATGCAGATGAGAATCCCATGTATTAATTAGAGATCTTATCTAGCAAGGCAACAGAAAATAAAAGTGCAGAGAAACTATAGAAATAACAGGACACTTGAGAACAGAGAAAGATACCGGAGTAACAAAAATGAATACGTCAAGGTGAGAAGAGAGGCAGATGGGCAATACGAAAATGACATAGCAAGCAAGGCAAAGATTCAACCTAAATTGCTGCACAGCCACATCAGGAGAAAAACCAACAGTGTAGGAACAGGTAATTAAATTGAGGATACAGGAAGGCAGATTCACTACAAACGACAAGGAAGTGTGCAATGTTTACCAGTTGATTGATCGCATGTTGAAAACTATGCTTTGCTCAAGAAAAAAATTGCCTGCTTTAAATACTCGCATCCCGGGCTCGAATCCCGGACAGGCTCTGGTAATTTTCAATAAACATGTTTAATTCTAAAAAGGTTATTTAAATAACGTAACTAAACTCAAATATCCACGGCCTGTTGGTCTAGTGGTATGATTCCTGCTTTGGGTGCAGGAGGTCCCGGGTTCAACTCCCGGACAGGCCCTCAATATTTTCCTTCCCGAGGAAGTTAATTATACTGTAAAATTAATTCCTTATATTTTACCAATATTAAGAAATACACTATTAAACATAGGAGACATCATAAGACTTAATTTTAAGTAGCAAATCAGTATGATGCACATAATTTAAAATGTAACTAACTAATTCTGGAATATAGTGAAGGAAATTTGCAGATCCTCAACATTTACATGAAGAGATTCAGGAGAAAGCCAGGCAGGAAGTGGCGGACCAGCCGGGTTATAATGGATACGAGGGCCTCCAGGCAGCTCCAAGCAACAGCCTTGATTGATCAAGTAATCACACGACGAGCCTGGCCCCAGACCGGGTTTTGGGGCAGTAGACTTTCCAGAACCTACTTCAGGTATACACCAGGTATACTAAGAGTATACGCCAGGTATACCGCAGGTAACCATGATCAAATCCATCTGAACACACACGAGGTTCCAAATCTCTTCATTATTGAACAAACTATTGACTCGTGAATACTTTAGTGGTTCACCTGTTGCAACGTCGACCGTGTCTACCTGCGTCGACCGTGTCTATCTGCGTCGACCGTGTCTACCTGCGTCGACCGTGTCTACCTGCGTCGACCGTGTCTACCTGCGTCGACCGTGTCTACCTGCGTCGACCGTGTCTACCTGCGTCGACCGTGTCTACCTGCGTCGACCGTGTCTATCTGCGTCGACCGTGTCTACCTGCGTCAACCGTGTCTATCTGCGTCGACCGTGTCTATCTGCGTCGACCGTGTCTACCTGCGTCAACCGCGTCTATCTGCGTCGACCGTGTCTATCTGCGTCGACCGTGTCTATCTGCGTCGACCGTGTCTATCTGCGTCGACCGTGTCTACCTGCGTCGACCGTGTCTATCTGCGTCGACCGTGTCTATCTGCGTCGACCGTGTCTATCTGCGTCGACCGTGTCTATCTGCGTCGACCGTGTCTACCTGCGTCGACCGTGTCTATCTGCGTCGACCGTGTCTATCTGCGTCGACCGTGTCTATCTGCGTCGACCGTGTCTATCTGCGTCGACCGTGTCTATCTGCGTCGACCGTGTCTATCTGCGTCGACCGTGTCTACCTGCGTCAACCGTGTCTATCTGCGTCGACCGTGTCTATCTGCGTCGACCGTGTCTACCAGCGTCGACGTTGACCACGTCTACCAGCGTCGACGTTGACCACGTCTACCAGCGTCAACGTTGACCACGTCTACCAGCGTCAACGTTGACCATGTGTACCTATCTGTGTGTCATCATTACACTTCCGAGTAATGATGAGACACAAGGTGGCGGCGTAGACTCTCACAAGAACCTTAGACAGCACGTGGTTACATGCGAGTAATGATGACACACAGGGTGGCGGCGTCGACTCTCACAAGGACCTTAGACAGCACGTGGTTACAAGCGAGACATGCAGGGATAAACCAGGTGGTTGGTGCGACGTATCATACAGCACGGGGTCGCCCGTAGCGTTAACACAGCTGGGTGGCGAGTGAGGGTTCCCACACACGAGGGAGGAATTGGCCCGCGCTGAGCACTGGGTGGCGCTGCACGGTGTTGGTGGCACACGGTGTTGGTGGCACACGGTGTTGGTGACACACGGTGTTGGTGGCACACGGTGTTGGTGGCACACGGTGTTGGTGGCACACGGTGTTGGTGGCACACGGTGTTGGTGGCACACGGTGTTGGTGGCACACGGTGTTGGTGACACACGGTGTTGGTGGCACACGGTGTTGGTGGCACACGGTGTTGGTGGCACACGGTGTTGGTGGCACACGGTGTTGGTGGCACAGGGTGGCGGTGGCACACGGTGTTGGTGGCACACGGTGGTGGTGGCACACGGTGTTGGTGGCACACGGTGTTGGTGGCACACGGTGTTGGTGACACACGGTGTTGGTGGCACACGGTGTTGGTGGCACACGGTGTTGGTGGCACACGGTGTTGGTGGCACACGGTGTTGGTGGCACACGGTGTTGGTGGCACACAGTGAGTAGTGTAAAGTACGCCAATGACGTGCAATTTTGTTTTTTTCCCATGCACGTCATTGGCGTACTGGGTTTTACGAACCAAGTACGCCAATGACGTGCAATTTTGTTTTTTTTCCCATGCACGTCATTGGCGTACTGGGTTTTACGAACAAAGTACGCCAATGACGTGCAATTTTGTTTTTTTTCCCCCATGCACGTCATTGGCGTACTAGGTTTTACGAACAAAGTACGCCAATGACGTGCAATTTTGTTTTTTTTTTCCCATGCACGTCTTTGGCCCTGGGTTTTACGAACTTTTTTCAGCATGCGAGTCTTTGTCCACCTGGATTTTACGAACTTTTTTCAGCATGCGCGTCTTTGGCCCCTGGGTTTTGCAAACTTTTTTCAGCATGCACGTCTTTGGCCCATGTATTTTTCGTTACCTCCGTGAGATTCTCCTCGCCCCTGAAAATTTCGTTCAAGGGGATTAATATGCCGGTCTCTGGCGTACCCAAATTTCGTTACCCCAGTGGCCCATGCACAGGCATGGCCAATGGGCAATGACGTCATCTGCCAGCCAGACTTCAATTTGCCTGGGGGTAGGATTAAAAGGCTGGCTTCTGGCGTACCCAAATTCTGTTGCCCCAGTGACCCATGCACAGGCATCGCTAATGGTCAATGACGTCATCAGCTGGCCAGTCTTCATCTTCCCTGAATAAGTCAGTTTACTGAAATATCATGTCTGGCCAAGGATCGTGTATTGAGCATAGGAATGAAATCCATTCATATGAAACAAAGGGGAGCAGCACTGCAAGAAGTTATATGTATTTTCAAGTTCGTCCCCTGCTACCTGTATTTACCCAGGTCTTTTCCTAAATATAAAACTTATCCAATTTATTCCTATTCAGTGACATCGTGAAAAGCAAACTCAGGTATAGGGATAATGTATTGATGGACATTAGCATATAGGTGTGAAGGTATTACTGCACCTTACTGGTAAACTATGTATGACGTCACCAGACAACCAATGCGACCTTTGGCGTCCTACTGGCATGTGTATTTAATGTTATTATTATTCAAAAATGACTACAGTAACCATCCCCACCTAACCTAATCAGAGGTTTAAGAATATACATTGTATAGGTTTCTATTATTTTATTGGTAATAAAAGTTTACATTCTAGTCTTAACAGTAAAATTGTAATGGGGAACAAGCATAATATTTCAGATGTTGGTCATAGCAATCCCAGATCCTTGTAATATTTTTGTGAGACCTGTTCCTCTGCCACATCAAATCTGGAAGAAGAATAAATAGAAACCATATTAGCAACACAGAATAATAATAATAATAATAATAATAATAATAAATCAGCAATAATATGAAAGACAATATATAGCAAACATCTAGAAATATACTTACAGCTTAGTAATATGAGGAGTCATTACACAGCGATAGACATTTATCCTCTCCATCTATGCAAAATGTCTTTTTGCAGTTAGGCATTGCAAAATTAGAATAAGCAAATTGTATTATCTTCCTATCGTTCATATCATATTCCCCATATTCAAATAAAGTTTCAAATTTATGTAGTGCAGCTCTCAAGTTAAAGTTGCATAATTGATAGACGAAAAACATGGCATAGGCTCCACAATAATAGGAGTCCATGCTCTGTATGCGTTGTGTGAACATGTAAACTCTGTAATCTTCAAAATAAGAGAGGAATTCTTGTAAATAACGTGAATGGAATTCCATCTTCACCCCAAAACTGTCCAACAGGGCGATAATGGCTCCTGAAGGTTTATTGTGTACATACACAGTCATCCAATGACCCATCATCGTTGCAGGAGATTTCTCATCTAAAGTATTTAAAATAAATACCACTGGCTCTTTATTCAATTTCTTGAAGATTCTCCCTACATCGTTCGCTAAATAACATCCGATATATATGGCTTCTTCCCCTAAATATATATTTTTCAACCCATTGTTTATTTCTAAACAATTCATGTTTCTTAGGCTCTCGTTTCACAAATAATACGTCGGTCAGAATTAATTTTCATAACCCCAGTAGTAGGACCAAACAGCAGTATGACTTTATTTCCCACTATGGCTGTATTAAATTCCAATGTAATTCTTAAATTCCCTGTCGCTTCCAAGGAAACTGTGTCCTTTATTTCTTCTGGTAATAAATTAAAGACCAGCAGAGTTTGTCCTTTAACGAACGATTCGTAGGACAAAATATTATCTACATTAAATCCTACAGCATTCAGGACCGTATAATATAATTTCGAACATTTATGGGGGAAATCACACGCGATATTAAATAAGCTCGTGCCGTTCACCGAGATATATACGTTGCTCAAGGCGGAATTGTTGAAATATAATGGGTTTAAGGTATAATCTCCAGAAATGGCTTCCATATCAATAATGGCCATGTATAACTTCTCAGGGATTACTCCACCCCAGGGTTGGTCCATAGTTAGTGATTTTTGGCCCTGCCCTAGAATATAGGTTTTAAATAGGGTCTTATCAAATATATACGTTACTGCTCCATTATTTTGGGCGAGTGCTCTGTTAATAGCTAGTAGCCCAGAAGGGAATGGGGTTAATCTATCTATCCATAAGCGGGCCATATTTATATTATATTTATAATTAGCAGTTGCTGTATCACTGCCAATAACCCATTTATCACTATTTAACTCTAAACGTATTCTTACATCTACGTTATCCAGTAAATATTCGCTAATAGATGCAATATCCAGCAGTAATTTAAAGCACGTATAAATGCCGTGTTCTTTCATATTAGCCATTTTCTCATGCTGATCTATCGTGGTCGTAGCAAAATACTGCGTATCAATTTTATTGGGTATCGTTAGCGCCTCTTCTTTATAAAAATGAGCTAGATGCTTAAAACCATCAATTTTACTTCTGGAAAGAGTCGTTAGCAGCTTTATATACGCCCAATAAGAAAATAAAGAATTACTTTCAACTACTTGTTCGTTTAAATACACCACCACTGTTTTAAAAAGTGTTTGTGATAATCCATTGGCTACAGTCGCTTTTTTGCCCGAATCTATTGCGGCGTCAGCTTCTGTTAATTCTATGCCCACTTCTAGGGCTAGTGATGACATATCCAGGAAATGACCAGGTATGCCAGGGATTCTAAATTCGATATACGAGTCCTTAAATTTATTAATTCCTAAATTAACAGGTAAAATATCGATATTTTTCCTGCTGGCTATAGTGGACTCAATCATACGTGCTGAATTTAGTTTGGGAAATCCATCTGTTACAGCCACTGTGTAACTTTCCAAAGGGGATTGTAGCCCCGCTCCTAGTGTAGTAGTAGTATTCATGCTGGATGCTATGAGAGGAATGAATTGTAATTTATGCAAACACGTCATTATATCTCTTATTCTTCTTATTCTGTTTTGTGAAACTGCGAATAAGTGCTAATTTGGTGGCCTTAGCCTTTCTTTTAGACTTTTTCCGCCTTTTACCACCACCTAAAATCTGACGGCCAACTCCCTTCAATGACTCGATCCCATGCTTCTTCATTGACTTTTTAAAGGAATGTTCGCCTGTTTGCATGTCTTGCAATACATTCTGACCCATACTTAAGACGGCAGGAGCGAGGGTTCTCATTAAAAATGGCGCTGCTTTACGGGCTAAACCAGTGAGGAAACTGAATATACCACCTCCTCTTATATGACTCCTATTGAATATTCTAATATCACTCAGCCCACCTCCTTTATATGAGGCAGGTGGACTAATTAAGAATAATATTTCGTCTACAGACGGAGGGATGAAATTGACGCGCATTTTGTAGCTTGCAGATGAGTAATGAGGCTCGGAACTGTAATGACCTTATTATATAGACCCAATTCGGGGTCGTATATGTAAAACAGCTGTTGTGCTTCCTCGTTTATCAAAATAAATAGGAGTCCCATTAGGATCTGTCACTGCAATACTTATACTATCCAGTACATTTGTATTTAGAGGTTTATATAGTTTCCTATTCGTGCTTTCTCAACCCTGCAAAGACACTACGTCCAATATATTCACTAATAAATTTCCGTACATCGTAGGAGCAATTTTATCGCAATAAACACACAAGTAATCCATCATGCCCCTGGGTTGTGGAGGGTAGGGGCACGTGTCGGATATGGGTGTTTCATCCAAATAATTCTTGTGTACGTATATATCATAATTTTTATGCTGTTCAGTTCCTAAAACCTTGCCAATACTCGCCCCAAAAGATAGGGAAATCCTGCATATTGCTCGATTATCGTCATAATACAATACATTCTCATCGCTGCTCGCGGTATTGAACTTTACTCTATTGGAAATCGTTCCATATTTAATATATGCATCAGCATATCTTGGGAAATGCGTCTTATAGACATCAGACACAAAACTCAAATCGTTCTGTGAAAATATATGGGTAATTTCATTATTGATGGCGTATATAATTTCCTTTATGCCACCAGCTAAAATATTAGTTTTCGGTAGAAATTTGGAATGTTTGTAACTAATTCCTTTAGCATCTAGGTACATAATTCTCACGCGGATATAACTTTCCAGATCATCCGATCTTATTATGTAATATGACGAAGGCAATAATATATTCTGGAGACACATTTCGTAGGAACGTCTAGAATCCAGCACGAGTTGATTATACAGTCTATTTTCAAAAGCACTAGGTACATTATTAGGAAATAAATCTGTATTAGAAACACTAGTAGCGTAAATAACGTGGGAATCCATTGCTGGACTAAGAATGAATGAACTAAAAACAAAACAGAACATCTATTTAAACACTCACCTTTAGTAAGCTAACCATGGTGCTCCTCCGCCAACTTTAGGGCGTTTAGTTTCTCCAGCAGCTGTAGTAGGAGCATACACCCGTTTTCTTCTTAGTACCACGTCATCATTAAATACTTGTTTACGAGATTCTGTATTCCTAAACATTTCTCGTGGAGTTGAGGTTAAAGAGATGAATAATTTAACCAGCGGTAATTTTTCTCGTGGGAATACAGAGCGGTGAATTGTCATTTTAGTTAAAATATCATCAATTATGTTTATTCCAGTCGCTGGCATTTGCAGATTCCCATTGACGTCCCATTGCACCATCTTGCTTTCATCAAAATAATTCAACAGCGAAGTAGCATAATCATGATCTTTAGCTTTCAATTTTAAATGTACCAAATGTACTATTGAAGGATTAGCTCGTACTGAAACTGATGCTACTGGAGTACTTGCTGCTGGTGTTGGAGCTAGTGATGGCGTTACTTCTGCTTTTTTAACTACTACTACTTTAGCCGGTCCCTCATCGATGGATTTGCGAGGTACTAGATAATATTCTTTCATTTTTTATTTATTAAATAGCCTGGAAATTAAACTAGCAGCTATGGGTAATAATATACCGAGGATACTGCCTCCTTTACGAGTTAATAAAATACGCTTTTTGTTTGAAATTGAGGGTTTCTTGCAAGCCAGCGAATGCAAGGTGTCTCTGTATTTCTTCAATTTGACTATAACTTTCTTCTTAACCGGAAGCCTATTTTTCAGAAAATTGTTGAAAATCTCTGACAAGCAATGAATATGTGGTTTTTTAAACTGAACAATCAATTTTTTCCTGGCTGAGGAATTGAGTTTGCTCAGCAAGGTCACCAAGTCTTTGTACTTGTATACTAATGGCTTCTTCATATCTTCAACAAATCATCAGCATCAATCCACTGATCAAATGAAGAATCGTAGCCTTCGTACCTTACTTTATACTGTAATTTATTATTGGGTAATGTACGTTTGCGTAGGACCTTCTCAATATTAAATGCAGCTGGTAAATGGGTTAGGGTTAATTCTTCCTTATAAAACCCTCCGTCAATGGGCTTGTTATTCAAATCTTGTAAAAAATATAATGGGATAGGCTGGCTTTTATCTATACGAATAATTCTGAAAATTTCTTCCGTGTTTTGTCTAGCAAAACCTTTCTTGAATGTCGAAATTCTGTTGGAGAGAGTAATGCGAACTGTGTCCCCGACAGCTAGTAGCGAACTAAGACCTGCTGTAGGTTTGTCCTTACTTTTATACATGAGATTGAACTGTTTCTTTATATCTTGTGGACGAGATAAAGCATGAACGTCAACTGGAGTCCGACCACCTAACCCTCGGTGGGGTGCTGTGTTATACGCCTTTATGATATCAGACAATATGGGCAGATATCTCGAGGTATTGTGCGCAGTCATATATTTATAAATCTTAGTTTTCATGGTACGTATAAAGCGTTCAGCGATGGCGGCTTTTGTTTCTTGAGAAAATACGCTATACAGTTTAATATTTTTAGCTGCAAGCATTCGTTGCATATGAGAATTATAAAATTCACCTCCTCGATCTGTATTTATTTTACGTATTCCTTGGAAATATGAGGATTCCAATATGTTTTTCAGAGCCTTACTCACAGTCTGTCCATCTTTGCGTTTCAGAGGTGCGACTTGCGCATACCGTGAAAAAATATCGACACAGACGAGAATGTATTTAATATCATCATTGTATTTGGCCAATAATCCCATTTCTGCTAAATCACAAGCTAAATATATACGGGGTTTAGGACTCAGCACCTTTCTTCGTTGAAATTTGCGAGGTTTTAATGCGTGCAAAGTGTAAGCTTTAGACGATTTCAAGTATTCTTTGACATCTGATAAAGTAATATCTGGCTTTAGGGTTTTAGCTGCTTTATACAACCTATTGACCCCCCCTAACCCTCCTGTGGATGCGGGGTTATAATAAATTTTATCTAGTACGTGCTCCATCTTCTAATAAAGTGATATCGGATTGTATGGTTTTAGCTGTTTTATACAACCGATATACCAACCCCCCTAACCTCCCCTTGTTGTTGTTGTTGTTGTTGTTGTGGGGGACACATCCTATACACCCAACCCCCCTAACCTCCCCTTGTGGTTGTTGTTTAGTACATTCACCATTGATAAACAATTTCGTATGGATGCTCACCAACAATATTGCTACGGAAGGTAATGCGTTCAGGGGTTTTCACTCCTAAATCCACCAATAAATATCCATAAGGTTTACTGATGGCTTTCTTGTAGATATCCAAAAGCTTTTTAGAATCTTGTTTTCCAAATAACTGCCGTCCTTAAGTCTCAATTTGAGCTAAATCTCTAGATTTCACTAATATGAAATGGGAGGCGTTTAAACTGATACTTCTAGCATATTTCCCAGAGAAAAATATATTTTGGGTAATGAATATGCACGAAATAGCAAGATGTCTGCCTTTAGTGAAGATATCAGACACAATTTTGGAATTGGCAGATTCGATGAACAAGTCATCGATAATAATTAAAATAGGCGAATCATCTGTACGTTCATCTAAAGGGTTAATAATTTCAGGTTGAGCAATTATTTTCTTGTTAATTACTGAATCGTCTAGCAATGCTCTGTAACTGCCGCCACATATAATAATACTGGAGAATTGCAGATGGTATTTTTGTACGAGTTTAGTGCACAAATGAGATTTTCCGCCATTGGAAAATCCTGCAATGATTATTCTGCTAGGTTCATTGAAAATATCGAGTTGATCTTCAGTGATAGGTGAACTATCCATGTCTCGTGTTGAGTTTGTACTGACATAAGAAATGATAAGGTTATTATATTTATACATCAAAGCATACATTTCATATTTTTATTTTTGCATAGAACATTTTCAAAACATAGGTTAGGGGGGCACGGTTTTATAAAAACATCAAAGTATACATTTCACAAACTTTTATTTTTTTTATGTACAACAGAACATTTTCAACATAGATATACAACAGAACATTTTCAACATAGGTTAGGGGAGACTGCATTTTCAGAACATCAGTGATGAGTCAGGGGCCCCGCAATTTTTCAAACATCAATGACAGGTTAGGGGAGGTAGCAATTTTCAAACATCAATGACAGGTTAGGGGAGGTAGCAATTGTCAAACATCAATGATAGGTTAGGGGAGGTAGCAATTTTCAAACATCAATGTCAGGTTAGGGGAGGTAGCAATTGTCAAACATCAATCTCAGGTTAGGGGAGGTAGCAATTGTCAAACATCAATCTCAGGTTAGGGGAGGTAGCAATTTTCAAACATCAATGTCAGGTTAGGGGAGGTTGCAATGTTCCATCACCAATTTCTTCAGTCACTAATTGTGAGGATACGTCTTGTTCACCAGTGCATCGCGTTTTCCCCACATATTGAATATGGGATGGAATCCACGTCTCACAGGACGTGCAGCAG
The DNA here is from genome assembly GCF_040958095.1 of Procambarus clarkii. Lineage (NCBI taxonomy): Eukaryota > Metazoa > Arthropoda > Malacostraca > Decapoda > Cambaridae > Procambarus > Procambarus clarkii. The sequence goes on along the minus strand of NC_091150.1, from coordinate 4,192,368 downwards.
CAGCAGGTGCAGGTACATCCTCCTCCTCCTCCTCATTCTCTTCTTCATGAATTTCTGCTTGAGGTATATCGGGGTGTCCATACGCCAAAGACTGTGTAGGACTCAGTACATAACGTTTATCGTCAAAGGCGGACAATCCACGTTTTGTAGTGAGACAGGTACACATACGGCCTTTAACATTCCTAATAGATCTGGATTGGAACCTCTGCCCAATATTTAACTCTAAAGCACTTTGGAAAGCAGCATGAGTGAGTTTAGACTGATGATAAGTGGGAATTCCTTTACAACGACAGATCTGAACCTGATCTTGAGTGAGAATTGAGTACATTTTAGGCTTCAATGCAATGAGTTCTTTGATAATTTTGGCTCCAACTTCCGATTTTAACAAACCTAGTTGACCTTTGCGAGAGTCATCGAAATAGGGATTTTCAGGAGGGAAATTGCTGAAATCCATATGCGGAGATAAAGGCAGTTTATTTAATTCCTCAAAAGCATTTGGACAGCTTAATTCAATCAAATACGAATCTGTATCCGTATACAGCAATTTAGCTTTGTCTCCATAATGAGCTTTGACAGTATTGTACCAAAAATCATATAGGATCCTCTTAGCTATTTGCAAGATCTGGAACCCCAAATAAGTTGGTGTATTGACTTTAAGTGATTGTTTCTTAACTGTGCAAATGACTCTATCTTCACTTAACAAAATGCTCCGTTTGAAGAACGGATTGCGTGCATGCTTTTGGAATTTGTCTCGTGATGTAACTAAATAATGCTGATCGCCATATTTACTCACATTCGTCAAACTCTTGCCGTAAATTGCATTTGATACCAGCTTGAAAGCTTTACCCTTAATAGCGCAAGGTGTATTTGCACGTTCACGAGCATTTGTTTCGACAAATTCCTTAAGGTACTTGCTCTGTTGGAATTCATAAACTGCATTTACCTTAGCTACTTCCAATCCCAATTTCATCATCATCTGAAGCAAATCTAAACTCACCAAGTAATCTTTTTGAGGGAGATGTGAGGCAATTAATTTATTGTTTTTCTTGGGGAGTTTGCGATCTTCGGTATTTAAAATATGTTTGCTATAATCGGAGAGAAGATCAGTAGAAATATTAGCATGTGACAGGGTTAAAGGTAAGTCATCGGTGTATCGAGCCACCTCAGGTGCGACATGCTTGGTATCACACATGACCCAATACCCTTTATCCCCATCACATGTAATATTTTCCAATCCTTGTTGGAGCCAATCATTGCATTCGGCAGCAGATAATTTACGGATCCCACCTTGAGGAAGCAGTTCTGTCATACAGGTGGCGTATAAGCCATTAAAATCCAAATACAGAATATATTTATTGGTGCTAGAAGGATCAGCACCCGTATGCTCATTTTGTACACTTGTGTGTTGCCGCACAACAGAGGTAAATCCGCCTCTTAGATTCCTGCGCAATACATCGTACAAATGGGGATCAGAAATAGAGTCCAAGACAACTTGACTCTTAAACAAGAAAGCGTCCCATGCAAAACTAGATAACGAGACATAGTGTGTAATGTCTAACTTGTACAGCTCAAGCATGGTCTTGCGCCATACAGTAAACACATCACACAATAGTCCAGTATCTACTTTCAAATAGACCTTTAAGTAATCCCCAATGGTCTTGCATTCCGCTAATCTAAAGACTTCTTTAGCCTGTGTATAATCGGCCTCGCTTATGGCCTCGTGCTTTAAACTATTGAAAAAGGCTTCGGGAGGAGGAAGAGCCGGTTCATTTAATTTCTCCAAAGATGAAATATAGTCATAACAGAAGACCTGTTTGCCTGTCTTTAATAAATGGTGGGCAGCTACAGGGACGTCATCTAGCATAACTGAGGTGTAAGTGGTGGGTTTACCTTCCTTAATATGTTCTTTAGCTAGTTTTTCCAGCCCACCATTTAGCAAAGCCAGACTATCCATAAACCGAAGTTTACCGATATCTACTTTCATGAACTTAAATCCATCTTTGGAGGCAATGTCAATTTCACGGTTAGGGACGTTAGACAATTCATTTAAAATTACCCCGAGGTCATAAGCAGCATTGTGAGAGAATGTGTATAAATATTTATATGAGTTTCTGCATAACATGTTGCACCTTTAGCAATAGGCAGCTAGATAATTATTAAATTCAATAGCATGATCATGATGACGGTGCTTGTCCATAGCTGATTTAAATGGACTATAACACATTTCACATGTGGTCTGACGACTATAGGCTTGCCAATGCTCACGTGTCATAGATATTTTGTATTTAGGCATGGTAGATTTGATTCTCTTCCATGCTTTCTCCAAAGTATCAATGAAATGATTCACAGGGTCATCCCCCATATACGTTAATTTATCCACTACCTCCAATTCCCTGTTGATGATGATAAAAGCATATGCCACAGCTTTGTGACGCTTCTCGATCATACCTTGGGGATTGGAGGGGTCCAACAAGCACTCGAAATCATAATATGCCGTGTGAGACGGTCCATAAGTACGACCGTAATTTTGGAATTTGATTTTATGACCTTCAGGGTAAAATTTCAATGTTTGTTTAACTTCACATGACTCTTCATGATCCCGCATAGCATCAGATGACAAATGAATTAAGCATGAATGACAAAAAATATGATTGTTAGGAATATTATATGTATTGTTGCGCATGTTGCGAACATATTGATTGAAATCTTTAATGAGCACAAGATGCTGATCCTCTAGCATGAGCAATGGTACTTTAGGTGCAGAATGTTCCCTACCTTTTCTAGCTAAGCTAATGTAGTACCGGTTATCTTCACGCGTAAGCACATAAATAAATATACTTAATTTATTTATACTTTCAATTTTATTTATATTATCATATGTTATGGGAATTTCAATATCCTCACTCCAACGGACAAATCTAAGACACCACCTGGCTGACTTGGAACATCTGCGGATATTACCTAATGTTATCCCCTGAGCTAGACATATATATGCAGCTAAACATTGGATCAAACATATATTTTGCTCCCCTTTAGGATTGAAAACATAATGTCGACCACGTAATTTATCTGGATAAGGTACGTATTCTCCTAGACGGATGGGATGCTGAACAGCTATAGAATTGATATAAAATCCAGAAATGCTCTGTATACCTAGACTAGAACCTTCTGTCTCGGCAAAGAACTCTTCTAGCTTATTATCCAATTCAGCAATCCATTGGTCTACGACAACACTAGCCTCATGCCTAGATACAGTGCGTTGCTCTGCCCTTATAGGTAATTCTCCCTCAAAATCAGGTTCATTTTCTTGATTAAGCCGTTGTAAATTAAATGTAAAATCCGGGTATATCAAGAGGGCAGGAGGGAAATTGGGATGAACGGCATCAAACAAGGATTCTATTTGCTGAATAAAATAATCACGATATATAGTCAAATAATGGGCAGGATCTCCTTGGGCAAGATCTGGGATGCTATATGAATGGCGTATGTACCCTCCATTGAAATTATTTATCACTTCAAGCACTTCGGGTTGAGGAGGAGGCAGTAAAACATCTACCTGCTGCTGCTGTTCCTGAGGTGGTGGCGGAGAATTAGCGATAGGCTGGCTGGCTTCCATATCTGAATCTGCTTCCCAAACCAGATGCAGGGAATCGTCATCATCACCCTCTAGATGGCTACCTAGAGTAAAAAGAATTGAGATTTTTAATAAAAAATAATATAAATTTATTATAGGAATGTTCATAAAAATAAATAATGTAAAGTTATGGGAATAATCATTGAGGATGATACTTACGATTTGGACTGTTCCTGCTACTATCTTCTAATGGCGGTGTATGAGCTTGACTAGTGCTAGGCACTCCCCCTCCTCCTCCGCGAAGATATTCCTCCACTACCTGCTGAGTTGGCGAGCCTAAAATCATACAAATGATCATGTGAATAATTAACGATGATAAATTAGATATTTTTATAAATATATCTGACAAGAATTGGGGATGGTATTGCAGAATAGTGTAATTGACTTACTTTCATATTGGACGCTTTGGTGCGATGATGCTTCTGAGTACTCTGAATCAGAACTAGTATAAGACTCGGGGTCATCTAGATACATGTAAAATGGACATGCATCGGGGTGGCCACCTGTAGATTTTAATTAATATATATAGTTATACATATATATATTTTTATGGAATGCTGCATAGATGTATAGCTCTACAGCCAACTGCAAATACTAATTCACATATAAATTTAGCTGCTATTGAACAATTTTCTATAGTATCTAAACATATACTATGACTCCTAACAGATGTTATAAAAACAATGATACTTACGGGTAGCACAAATCACTTTGGAGCACGAGGGACAAATCTTATCATAATGTCCACGAGATATCTCAGAACATTGCACACAGTAAATAACGCACTGATGCCGAGGATTGGCGGTGAAGGCTATTCTACATTCACCACATTTTGCCTGGCACAGGTGGAATGGCCCTAGTTTAGGTGCCTTGCAAAGTTCACAAATATTCATGGTTGAGTTGATAGATACGAGACAGTGAAGTCGGATATTGCACAAGTGCTGGAGCTAGTTCAAAGTGTTAGCACAGGAAGCCTGAGTTGAACTGTCCTTTGGGCTGGGGGGAGGTCCTTATAAGGTCAGCTTGCCTGCTGCCAGATGTACGATTCTGCTTAAATTGTTGTACGACAGTTGGGCTGCTGATATACTTTGCACTTATTACAAAATAATAATTACAGTCACGGTTGATTAAAATGTATATTCTTAAACCTCTGATTAGGTTAGGTGGGGATGGATAGTCTAGTCATTTTTGAATAATAACATCAAATACACATGCAAGTAGGACGCCAAAGGTCGCATTGGTTGTCTGGTGACGTCATACATAGTTTACCAGTAAGGTGCAGTAATACCTTCACACCTATATGCTAATGTCCATCAATACATTATCCCTATACCTGAGTTCGCTTTTCACGATGTCACTAAATAACAACAATAACTGTTCTGTAGAATGTATTTGTTTGTTATAAATAATATGTTAGGTTAGGTTAGGTTAGGAAGGTTTGATCAGGTTTATGAATAACAGAAAATATAAGCAATGAGCAAAAATACGAGCTATTGTAGCTGAATATCAACTCTGATGAAGCACAGAGTATAGGTGAGGTATTAAGCTAGATTAAGAGTTCACACTTATGTGTGAACCTCCTGGGATCCGCATTTAGCCCGTTGACGCCTCGTGACACATTAGGGATGATGACGTCACAAAAGGTGGTAACTGCAGAAGGCCTTATTTCAAAAATATGAGAGGCTTGCTTTTACTGAATGAGTTTTTTTTTATTTGTTAAATGCGATAGCATGGTATGGGAGGTATGTTTTGAGCGAATGTGAGATGCGCATAAGGATAGGGTCACTACTGAACTCGCATTGAAATCACCAATGCCCAGGCCTCTATTTTTTAATATAAACGACTGATAGCAGTTTTATTTTTTTGCCCTATGCATAATAAACGATCCTTCAAGAAAGATTGTCAAAGCTCAAATTACATTCTCTAGAACGATGACGAAGAAGAAATAGGGGTGACATGATAGAGGCGTGACTGAATGGTCATAGTAAAGGGGAATATTAATAACCTATTATACGTATCAACGTGAAACAGAACAGGAATAAATTGGGTAGGTTTTAGATTTAGGAAAAGACCTGGGTAAATACAGGTAGCAGGGGACGAACTTGAAAATACATATAACTTCTTGCAGTGCTGCTCCCCTTTGTTTCATATGAATGGATTTCATTCCTATGCTCAATACACGATCCTTGGCCAGACATGATATTTCAGTAAACTGACTTATTCAGGGAAGATGAAGACTGGCCAGCTGATGACGTCATTGACCATTAGCGATGCCTGTGCATGGGTCACTGGGGCAACAGAATTTGGGTACGCCAGAAGCCAGCCTTTTAATCCTACCCCCAGGCAAATTGAAGTCTGGCTGGCAGATGACGTCATTGCCCATTGGCCATGCCTGTGCATGGGCCACTGGGGTAACGAAATTTGGGTACGCCAGGGACCGGCATATTAATCCCCTTGAACGAAATTTTCAGGGGCGAGGAGAATCTCACGGAGGTAACGAAAAATACATGGGCCAAAGACGTGCATGCTGAAAAAAGCTTGCAAAACCCAGGGGCCAAAGACGTGCATGCTGAAAAAAGTTCGTAAAATCCAGGTGGACAAAGACTCGCATGCTGAAAAAAGTTCGTAAAACCCAGGGCCAAAGACGTGCATGGAAAAAAAAACTAAATTGCACGTCAATGACGTACTTTGTTCGTAAAACCCAGTACGCCAATGACGTGCATGGGAAAAAAACAAAATTGCACGTCATTGGCGTACTTTGTTCGTAAAACCCAGTACGCCAATGACGTGCATGGGAAAAAAACACAATTGCACGTCATTGGCGTACTTTACACTACTTACACACACTAGGGGGCTTTATAACTGAGTGGACAGCGCTCTCGACTCGTAATCCTAGTGTCAAAGTTCGATCCCCCGGTGATGGCGCCAACGAAAATCAGCAGAGTTTCATTCATTCATGATGCTCCTCTTACCTAGCAGTACATAGGTACTTGGGCATTAGACACCTGTTACGGGCTGCTTCCTGGGTGTGTGTATGTGGAATTTTTTTTTTATTAGCTAGTAAAAATTGATTGATTCACAGTTGAGAGGCGGGCCGAAAGAGCAGAGCTCAACCCTCGCAAGAACAACTAGGTGAACACAACAAGATAAATACTAACTAACCAAGATCTCGTATAATCTACTACATACGCTACCACCTCCCCCAGTACCTCCCCACCTCCCCCCACTCCCTAAATCACTCTACCTAAGTCATTAAAAATATAAAACAAATCAATTAATACACAAAAAATACTAACTATAAATAAAGGAACCAAATTTTAAACATACAGCGACTCCAGCGTGGTCTAGTCGGAGGAGAACGTGTTCTCATCTGGATAGATTGCGATCGAGCCTGTCGGAACGGTTGTGTAACTGCAGGGCACAAATATTTGTGTGTGTCCCCTCCTGTAGCTGCCTCTGTTTCGACAGGTTCCCTGGATAGCTGGAATTGGCCTGGCCCTAGGAAAGTGGGGAAGGGGTGAAATCCGTTGGGCCCACGGATGGATACCTTGGATCCATAGACCTAGGGTAGGTCTAATCACCTGGGATTCGAACCCACGGTGGGAATAAGGGAGGAGATTTGGGGGAGGAGGGGACACAAATGGTTCCTGGAACCAAACCTCACATAAATCCGGACACTCACACACACACACACACACACACACACACACACACACCCTTATCCGAACATCCACAGGGACACTCACACACACACATCCATAGACTGTGATAAGGGAGACCATCTGAGGGGACACAGATGGCCTCCTGAAACCACAGATGTAACCGGACACATAATCATCCGGACACTCACAGGGACACCCACACTCACCCGGACACTCACAGTGACTCACACACTGACACACATCCATAGACACAAACTGTGATAAGGGAGACCATCTGAGGGGACACAGATGGCCTCCTGGACCCACAGGGTCCATATCCACAGGCTCAGATCAATATTTAAATATACATATATATTTATATATGTATATATATAAATTTTTTAAAGAAAATACACACACATATATATATATATATATATATATATATATATATATATATATATATATATATATATATATATATATATATATATATAAACAATAAGTAAATACATGACGAACTAAAAATCGAATCATAACACTTATTAAATGAATGAAAATATAATAAAAAATAATAAATTGAATAAAAAAAATAAAAAAATGTCAATGACACATAAAGGAATAAAAATATTTTATTCATAATTATTATAATACAATATATATATTATAAATATATTTATATATATATATATAAATATATATATATATATATATATATATATATATATATATATATATATATATATATATATATATATATATATATATATATGTCGTACCTATTAGCCAGAACTCACTTCTCAGCCTATTATGCAAGGCCCGATTGGCCTAATAAGCCACGTTTTCATGAATTAATGGTTTTTCAACTACCTAACCTACGTAACCTAACCTAACCTAACTTTTACGGCTACCTAACCTAACCTAACCTATACAGATAGGTTAGGTTAGGTTAGGTAGGGTTGATTAGGTTCAGTCATATATCTACGTTGATTTTAACTCCAATAAAAAAAAATTGTCCTCAAACATAATGAAATAGGTAGCATAATAATCATTTCATAAGAAAAAAATTAGAGAAAATATATTAATTAAGGAAAACTTGGCTTATTAGGCAAATCGGGCCTTGCATAGTAGGCTGAGAAGTGCGTTCTGGCTACTAGGTACGATATATATATATATATATATATATATATATATATATATATATATATATATATATATATATAGAGAGAGAGAGAGAGAGATTTTTTTTAAACCTAGAAAGGGTATCACCTCTAGTGCAAGTGTAGGGACCCATAGCCTTGGAGAAGAAAATAAAGAGTACTCAGAGAAGACCTTGTGGATCCTCACTGACCACCTTGATACTTTCTTCTCTTCTCTAATATATATATATATATATATATATATATATATATATATATATATATATATATATATATATATATATATATATATAACAATATATGGCTTGGGAACAAGATTGAATGGTCCCCAAGCCAATATGCAATTGAAAACTCCACACCCATGAAGGATTCGAACCCAGACAGCCAGGAGAGCTCTTCATCCCAAAGAGGGGGGGGAACAGGGGCAGTGGTGCAGGTGAAACAGGGATGAAGAGGGGGAACAGGGGGAGAGGTGCAGGTGGAACTGGGATGAAGAGGGGGAACAGGGGGAGAGGTGCAGGTGAAACAGGAATGAAGAGGGGGAACAGGGGGAGTGGTGCAGGTGAAACTGGGATGAAGAGGGGGAACAGGGGGAGAGGTGCAGGTGAAACTGGGATGAAGAGGGGGAACAGGGGGAGAGGTGCAGGTGAAAGAAGGATGAAGAGGGGGAACAGGGGGAGTGGTGCAGGTGAAAAAGGGATGAAGAGGGGGAACAGGGGGAGAGGTGCAGGTGAAAGAGGGATGAAGAGGGGGAACAGGGGGAGAGGTGCAGGTGAAAGAGGGATGAAGAGGGGGGAACAAGGGGAGTTGTACAGGTGAAAAAGGGATGAAATGGAGTGAAGGAGGTGCAGGAAGGGGGGCAGAGAGTGTGATGTAGGAGGGAGGGAGGACGATGGGAAGGGATGGCGGCGGGAGGGAAGACTACATGATGGGTAAGAAGGGAAGGTGAGTGAACGAAGGGAAGGACTAGCAACGGGAGGGAGGAAAAACAGAGGGAAGGGCGAGAGTGAGAAGCGGCGGAAGACATGAGAACGAAGGGATGGATCTGCGGCGAGAGGGAAGACGATGGGAAGGGCGGGATGGGAGAGGGGCGGGAGTGGGAAGGGCAAAAGGATGGAGGATGAGCAGGTTTATGAGAGGGAGGAAAAGGGATGGAGAAGGTGCCAGAACGAAAGGAGGGAGTTTGGTAGTAAAATAGGAGAGGGAGTGGGGAGGGTGTTGATAGATGGTTATGATAAATGGATAGATTAATGGAAAATTTATATAGGTAGATAGATGGATGGATACATTGATTGCTAAATATATATATTGACGGATAGACGGATGCATAGATGAGTTGATGGACGGAAAGACAGATGGCTATATGGATGGATAGAAAGATGAGTTGATGGACGGATACATGGATAGATAGATGTATATAATGATAAATGGTTGGTTTAATGGGAAGATAGATTGATGGATTGACAGATATAAGTAGATAGATAGATGGATACATTGATGGATACATTTGTGCTAGGTGAACAGTCGAATCAGGTTAAAGAATATCTTTCGATTTGCTATTGCATCAACCGGGATTCGATCGGGGACTATTAGGATTATAACCATCGAACTCTCTCCATTTAGACGCTACGCCTCCAGTTTGTGTGTGTGTGTGTGTATGTGTGTGTGTGTGTGTGTTTGTGTGTGTGTTAGTTAGAGAGAAATAGATGTAGTAGATATAAAAGAGGATAAATACATTTATTTAATAGGCGGGGTCCAAGAGCTAATAACTCGATTCTGCAGATACATATAGTAAATATAAGGATAAAACACACACACACACACACACACACACACACACACACACACACACTAGTTGATAATGGACTGTTTTGTGTTCGTATCCATGTGTACTATTGTCATGACCGACAGACACGTGAAGCTATATGTGTTTATGTGTACCTGTAATTAAACTGACATGTGTACGGTAATTATCTGTATGTGTCCATTTTAAAGGTACATATTAGTGAATGTTTATTTACGTAAGTTGATTGACATATGTACGTATGCGCGCGTTTAGTGTTATTGTAATTTATATGGTTAACATGTATACGTTTGAATGACATAGTTTCCCATTATTGTCACATTTTTTGTTACTGTTTCGCTGTTCACTCTCCCTCTCTGACCCCCGTCGACTAATTGTGCTCACGTGTGTTTGTTCAAGGTACGGTAACCATTGGCTTTTTACCCAATAATTTGCAACTATTTGCAAACAAACATTTCTAAAGAACATCTATGTTTCTGATAAATATTCTTTTTCCTAACATACAAGTAAATCACACAGTACCTAACCTCAGTCAGAAACACTTTTCTTACTATCTCTCACAACGTCTTTTGCATATATATCCAATCTTAATAAATTTATAATTTAAATTCATAACTGGCAACCCTCTTCCAGCGCCTTAAAGGCCACCAAACATCATTCTTTTCCATTAACCTCTCCCAAATTATCTTTTGCACCAATACACACACTAGGGGGCTTTATAACTGAGTGGACAGCGCTCTCGACTCGTAATCCTAGTGTCAAAGTTCGATCCCCCGGTGATGGCGCCAACGAAAATCAGCAGAGTTTCATTCATTCATGATGCTCCTCTTACCTAGCAGTACATAGGTACTTGGGCATTAGACACCTGTTACGGGCTGCTTCCTGGGTGTGTGTATGTGGAATTTTTTTTTTATTAGCTAGTAAAAATTGATTGATTCACAGTTGAGAGGCGGGCCGAAAGAGCAGAGCTCAACCCTCGCAAGAACAACTAGGTGAACACAACAAGATAAATACTAACTAACCAAGATCTCGTATAATCTACTACATACGCTACCACCTCCCCCAGTACCTCCCCACCTCCCCCCACTCCCTAAATCACTCTACCTAAGTCATTAAAAATATAAAACAAATCAATTAATACACAAAAAATACTAACTATAAATAAAGGAACCAAATTTTAAACATACAGCGACTCCAGCGTGGTCTAGTCGGAGGAGAACGTGTTCTCATCTGGATAGATTGCGATCGAGCCTGTCGGAACGGTTGTGTAACTGCAGGGCACAAATATTTGTGTGTGTCCCCTCCTGTAGCTGCCTCTGTTTCGACAGGTTCCCTGGATAGCTGGAATTGGCCTGGCCCTAGGAAAGTGGGGAAGGGGTGAAATCCGTTGGGCCCACGGATGGATACCTTGGATCCATAGACCTAGGGTAGGTCTAATCACCTGGGATTCGAACCCACGGTGGGAATAAGGGAGGAGATTTGGGGGAGGAGGGGACACAAATGGTTCCTGGAACCAAACCTCACATAAATCCGGACACTCACACACACACACACACACACACACACACACACACACACACACCCTTATCCGAACATCCACAGGGACACTCACACACACACATCCATAGACTGTGATAAGGGAGACCATCTGAGGGGACACAGATGGCCTCCTGAAACCACAGATGTAACCGGACACATAATCATCCGGACACTCACAGGGACACCCACACTCACCCGGACACTCACAGTGACTCACACACTGACACACATCCATAGACACAAACTGTGATAAGGGAGACCATCTGAGGGGACACAGATGGCCTCCTGGACCCACAGGGTCCATATCCACAGGCTCAGATCAATATTTAAATATACATATATATTTATATATGTATATATATAAATTTTTTAAAGAAAATACACATATATATATATATATATATATATATATATATATATATATATATATATATATATATATATATATATATATATATATATATATATATATATATATATATATATATATATAAACAATAAGTAAATACATGACGAACTAAAAATCGAATCATAACACTTATTAAATGAATGAAAATATAATAAAAAATAATAAATTGAATAAAAAAAATAAAAAAATGTCAATGACACATAAAGGAATAAAAATATTTTATTCATAATTATTATAATACAATATATATATTATAAATATATTTATATATATATATAAATATATATATATATATATATATATATATATATATATATATATATATATATATATATATATATATATATATATATATATATATATGTCGTACCTATTAGCCAGAACTCACTTCTCAGCCTATTATGCAAGGCCCGATTGGCCTAATAAGCCACGTTTTCATGAATTAATGGTTTTTCAACTACCTAACCTACGTAACCTAACCTAACCTAACTTTTACGGCTACCTAACCTAACCTAACCTATACAGATAGGTTAGGTTAGGTTAGGTAGGGTTGATTAGGTTCAGTCATATATCTACGTTGATTTTAACTCCAATAAAAAAAAATTGTCCTCAAACATAATGAAATAGGTAGCATAATAATCATTTCATAAGAAAAAAATTAGAGAAAATATATTAATTAAGGAAAACTTGGCTTATTAGGCAAATCGGGCCTTGCATAGTAGGCTGAGAAGTGCGTTCTGGCTACTAGGTACGATATATATATATATATATATATATATATATATAGAGAGAGAGAGATTTTTTTTAAACCTAGAAAGGGTATCACCTCTAGTGCAAGTGTAGGGACCCATAGCCTTGGAGAAGAAAATAAAGAGTACTCAGAGAAGACCTTGTGGATCCTCACTGACCACCTTGATACTTTCTTCTCTTCTCTAATATATATATATATATATATATATATATATATATATATATATATATATATATATATATATATATATATATATATATATATATATATATATATATATATATATATATATAACAATATATGGCTTGGGAACAAGATTGAATGGTCTCCAAGCCAATATGCAATTGAAAACTCCACACCCATGAAGGATTCGAACCCAGACAGCCAGGAGAGCTCTTCATCCCAAAGAGGGGGGGGAACAGGGGCAGTGGTGCAGGTGAAACAGGGATGAAGAGGGGGAACAGGGGGAGAGGTGCAGGTGGAACTGGGATGAAGAGGGGGAACAGGGGGAGAGGTGCAGGTGAAACAGGAATGAAGAGGGGGAACAGGGGGAGTGGTGCAGGTGAAACTGGGATGAAGAGGGGGAACAGGGGGAGAGGTGCAGGTGAAACTGGGATGAAGAGGGGGAACAGGGGGAGAGGTGCAGGTGAAAGAAGGATGAAGAGGGGGAACAGGGGGAGTGGTGCAGGTGAAAAAGGGATGAAGAGGGGGAACAGGGGGAGAGGTGCAGGTGAAAGAGGGATGAAGAGGGGGAACAGGGGGAGAGGTGCAGGTGAAAGAGGGATGAAGAGGGGGGAACAAGGGGAGTTGTACAGGTGAAAAAGGGATGAAATGGAGTGAAGGAGGTGCAGGAAGGGGGGCAGAGAGTGTGATGTAGGAGGGAGGGAGGACGATGGGAAGGGATGGCGGCGGGAGGGAAGACTACATGATGGGTAAGAAGGGAAGGTGAGTGAACGAAGGGAAGGACTAGCAACGGGAGGGAGGAAAAACAGAGGGAAGGGCGAGAGTGAGAAGCGGCGGAAGACATGAGAACGAAGGGATGGATCTGCGGCGAGAGGGAAGACGATGGGAAGGGCGGGATGGGAGAGGGGCGGGAGTGGGAAGGGCAAAAGGATGGAGGATGAGCAGGTTTATGAGAGGGAGGAAAAGGGATGGAGAAGGTGCCAGAACGAAAGGAGGGAGTTTGGTAGTAAAATAGGAGAGGGAGTGGGGAGGGTGTTGATAGATGGTTATGATAAATGGATAGATTAATGGAAAATTTATATAGGTAGATAGATGGATGGATACATTGATTGCTAAATATATATATTGACGGATAGACGGATGCATAGATGAGTTGATGGACGGAAAGACAGATGGCTATATGGATGGATAGAAAGATGAGTTGATGGACGGATACATGGATAGATAGATGTATATAATGATAAATGGTTGGTTTAATGGGAAGATAGATTGATAGATTGACAGATATAAGTAGATAGATAGATGGATACATTGATGGATACATTTGTGCTAGGTGAACAGTCGAATCAGGTTAAAGAATATCTTTCGATTTGCTATTGCATCAACCGGGATTCGATCGGGGACTATTAGGATTATAACCATCGAACTCTCTCCATTTAGACGCTACGCCTCCAGTTTGTGTGTGTGTGTGTGTATGTGTGTGTGTGTGTGTGTTTGTGTGTGTGTTAGTTAGAGAGAAATAGATGTAGTAGATATAAAAGAGGATAAATACATTTATTTAATAGGCGGGGTCCAAGAGCTAATAACTCGATTCTGCAGATACATATAGTAAATATAAGGATAAAACACACACACACACACACACACACACACACACACACACACACACACACACACACACACACACACACACACACACACTAGTTGATAATGGACTGTTTTGTGTTCGTATCCATGTGTACTATTGTCATGACCGACAGACACGTGAAGCTATATGTGTTTATGTGTACCTGTAATTAAACTGACATGTGTACGGTAATTATCTGTATGTGTCCATTTTAAAGGTACATATTAGTGAATGTTTATTTATGTAAGTTGATTGACATATGTACGTATGCGCGCGTTTAGTGTTATTGTAATTTATATGGTTAACATGTATACGTTTGAATGACATAGTTTCCCATTATTGTCACATTTTTTGTTACTGTTTCGCTGTTCACTCTCCCTCTCTGACCCCCGTCGACTAATTGTGCTCACGTGTGTTTGTTCAAGGTACGGTAACCATTGGCTTTTTACCCAATAATTTGCAACTATTTGCAAACAAACATTTCTAAAGAACATCTATGTTTCTGATAAATATTCTTTTTCCTAACATACAAGTAAATCACACAGTACCTAACCTCAGTCAGAAACACTTTTCTTACTATCTCTCACAACGTCTTTTGCATATATATCCTATCTTAATAAATTTATAATTTAAATTCATAACTGGCAACCCTCTTCCAGCGCCTTAAAGGCCACCAAACATCATTCTTTTCCATTAACCTCTCCCAAATTATCTTTTGCACCAATACACACACTAGGGGGCTTTATAACTGAGTGGACAGCGCTCTCGACTCGTAATCCTAGTGTCAAAGTTCGATCCCCCGGTGATGGCGCCAACGAAAATCAGCAGAGTTTCATTCATTCATGATGCTCCTCTTACCTAGCAGTACATAGGTACTTGGGCATTAGACACCTGTTACGGGCTGCTTCCTGGGTGTGTGTATGTGGAATTTTTTTTTTATTAGCTAGTAAAAATTGATTGATTCACAGTTGAGAGGCGGGCCGAAAGAGCAGAGCTCAACCCTCGCAAGAACAACTAGGTGAACACAACAAGATAAATACTAACTAACCAAGATCTCGTATAATCTACTACATACGCTACCACCTCCCCCAGTACCTCCCCACCTCCCCCCACTCCCTAAATCACTCTACCTAAGTCATTAAAAATATAAAACAAATCAATTAATACACAAAAAATACTAACTATAAATAAAGGAACCAAATTTTAAACATACAGCGACTCCAGCGTGGTCTAGTCGGAGGAGAACGTGTTCTCATCTGGATAGATTGCGATCGAGCCTGTCGGAACGGTTGTGTAACTGCAGGGCACAAATATTTGTGTGTGTCCCCTCCTGTAGCTGCCTCTGTTTCGACAGGTTCCCTGGATAGCTGGAATTGGCCTGGCCCTAGGAAAGTGGGGAAGGGGTGAAATCCGTTGGGCCCACGGATGGATACCTTGGATCCATAGACCTAGGGTAGGTCTAATCACCTGGGATTCGAACCCACGGTGGGAATAAGGGAGGAGATTTGGGGGAGGAGGGGACACAAATGGTTCCTGGAACCAAACCTCACATAAATCCGGACACTCACACACACACACACACACACACACACACACACACACACCCTTATCCGAACATCCACAGGGACACTCACACACACACATCCATAGACTGTGATAAGGGAGACCATCTGAGGGGACACAGATGGCCTCCTGAAACCACAGATGTAACCGGACACATAATCATCCGGACACTCACAGGGACACCCACACTCACCCGGACACTCACAGTGACTCACACACTGACACACATCCATAGACACAAACTGTGATAAGGGAGACCATCTGAGGGGACACAGATGGCCTCCTGGACCCACAGGGTCCATATCCACAGGCTCAGATCAATATTTAAATATACATATATATTTATATATGTATATATATAAATTTTTTAAAGAAAATACACACACATATATATATATATATATATATATATATATATATATATATATATATATATATATATATATATATATATATATATATATATATATATATATATATATAAACAATAAGTAAATACATGACGAACTAAAAATCGAATCATAACACTTATTAAATGAATGAAAATATAATAAAAAATAATAAATTGAATAAAAAAAATAAAAAAATGTCAATGACACATAAAGGAATAAAAATATTTTATTCATAATTATTATAATACAATATATATATTATAAATATATTTATATATATATATATAAATATATATATATATATATATATATATATATATATATATATATATATATATATATATATATATATATATATATATATATATATATGTCGTACCTATTAGCCAGAACTCACTTCTCAGCCTATTATGCAAGGCCCGATTGGCCTAATAAGCCACGTTTTCATGAATTAATGGTTTTTCAACTACCTAACCTACGTAACCTAACCTAACCTAACTTTTACGGCTACCTAACCTAACCTAACCTATACAGATAGGTTAGGTTAGGTTAGGTAGGGTTGATTAGGTTCAGTCATATATCTACGTTGATTTTAACTCCAATAAAAAAAAATTGTCCTCAAACATAATGAAATAGGTAGCATAATAATCATTTCATAAGAAAAAAATTAGAGAAAATATATTAATTAAGGAAAACTTGGCTTATTAGGCAAATCGGGCCTTGCATAGTAGGCTGAGAAGTGCGTTCTGGCTACTAGGTACGATATATATATATATATATATATATATATATATATATATATATATATATATATATATAGAGAGAGAGAGAGAGAGATTTTTTTTAAACCTAGAAAGGGTATCACCTCTAGTGCAAGTGTAGGGACCCATAGCCTTGGAGAAGAAAATAAAGAGTACTCAGAGAAGACCTTGTGGATCCTCACTGACCACCTTGATACTTTCTTCTCTTCTCTAATATATATATATATATATATATATATATATATATATATATATATATATATATATATATATATATATATATATATATATATATAAAACAATATATGGCTTGGGAACAAGATTGAATGGTCCCCAAGCCAATATGCAATTGAAAACTCCACACCCATGAAGGATTCGAACCCAGACAGCCAGGAGAGCTCTTCATCCCAAAGAGGGGGGGGAACAGGGGCAGTGGTGCAGGTGAAACAGGGATGAAGAGGGGGAACAGGGGGAGAGGTGCAGGTGGAACTGGGATGAAGAGGGGGAACAGGGGGAGAGGTGCAGGTGAAACAGGAATGAAGAGGGGGAACAGGGGGAGTGGTGCAGGTGAAACTGGGATGAAGAGGGGGAACAGGGGGAGAGGTGCAGGTGAAACTGGGATGAAGAGGGGGAACAGGGGGAGAGGTGCAGGTGAAAGAAGGATGAAGAGGGGGAACAGGGGGAGTGGTGCAGGTGAAAAAGGGATGAAGAGGGGGAACAGGGGGAGAGGTGCAGGTGAAAGAGGGATGAAGAGGGGGAACAGGGGGAGAGGTGCAGGTGAAAGAGGGATGAAGAGGGGGGAACAAGGGGAGTTGTACAGGTGAAAAAGGGATGAAATGGAGTGAAGGAGGTGCAGGAAGGGGGGCAGAGAGTGTGATGTAGGAGGGAGGGAGGACGATGGGAAGGGATGGCGGCGGGAGGGAAGACTACATGATGGGTAAGAAGGGAAGGTGAGTGAACGAAGGGAAGGACTAGCAACGGGAGGGAGGAAAAACAGAGGGAAGGGCGAGAGTGAGAAGCGGCGGAAGACATGAGAACGAAGGGATGGATCTGCGGCGAGAGGGAAGACGATGGGAAGGGCGGGATGGGAGAGGGGCGGGAGTGGGAAGGGCAAAAGGATGGAGGATGAGCAGGTTTATGAGAGGGAGGAAAAGGGACGGAGAAGGTGCCAGAACGAAAGGAGGGAGTTTGGTAGTAAAATAGGAGAGGGAGTGGGGAGGGTGTTGATAGATGGTTATGATAAATGGATAGATTAATGGAAAATTTATATAGGTAGATAGATGGATGGATACATTGATTGCTAAATATATATATTGACGGATAGACGGATGCATAGATGAGTTGATGGACGGAAAGACAGATGGCTATATGGATGGATAGAAAGATGAGTTGATGGACGGATACATGGATAGATAGATGTATATAATGATAAATGGTTGGTTTAATGGGAAGATAGATTGATGGATTGACAGATATAAGTAGATAGATAGATGGATACATTGATGGATACATTTGTGCTAGGTGAACAGTCGAATCAGGTTAAAGAATATCTTTCGATTTGCTATTGCATCAACCGGGATTCGATCGGGGACTATTAGGATTATAACCATCGAACTCTCTCCATTTAGACGCTACGCCTCCAGTTTGTGTGTGTGTGTGTGTATGTGTGTGTGTGTGTGTGTTTGTGTGTGTGTTAGTTAGAGAGAAATAGATGTAGTAGATATAAAAGAGGATAAATACATTTATTTAATAGGCGGGGTCCAAGAGCTAATAACTCGATTCTGCAGATACATATAGTAAATATAAGGATAAAACACACACACACACACACACACACACACACACACACACTAGTTGATAATGGACTGTTTTGTGTTCGTATCCATGTGTACTATTGTCATGACCGACAGACACGTGAAGCTATATGTGTTTATGTGTACCTGTAATTAAACTGACATGTGTACGGTAATTATCTGTATGTGTCCATTTTAAAGGTACATATTAGTGAATGTTTATTTACGTAAGTTGATTGACATATGTACGTATGCGCGCGTTTAGTGTTATTGTAATTTATATGGTTAACATGTATACGTTTGAATGACATAGTTTCCCATTATTGTCACATTTTTTGTTACTGTTTCGCTGTTCACTCTCCCTCTCTGACCCCCGTCGACTAATTGTGCTCACGTGTGTTTGTTCAAGGTACGGTAACCATTGGCTTTTTACCCAATAATTTGCAACTATTTGCAAACAAACATTTCTAAAGAACATCTATGTTTCTGATAAATATTCTTTTTCCTAACATACAAGTAAATCACACAGTACCTAACCTCAGTCAGAAACACTTTTCTTACTATCTCTCACAACGTCTTTTGCATATATATCCAATCTTAATAAATTTATAATTTAAATTCATAACTGGCAACCCTCTTCCAGCGCCTTAAAGGCCACCAAACATCATTCTTTTCCATTAACCTCTCCCAAATTATCTTTTGCACCAATACACACACTAGGGGGCTTTATAACTGAGTGGACAGCGCTCTCGACTCGTAATCCTAGTGTCAAAGTTCGATCCCCCGGTGATGGCGCCAACGAAAATCAGCAGAGTTTCATTCATTCATGATGCTCCTCTTACCTAGCAGTACATAGGTACTTGGGCATTAGACACCTGTTACGGGCTGCTTCCTGGGTGTGTGTATGTGGAATTTTTTTTTTATTAGCTAGTAAAAATTGATTGATTCACAGTTGAGAGGCGGGCCGAAAGAGCAGAGCTCAACCCTCGCAAGAACAACTAGGTGAACACAACAAGATAAATACTAACTAACCAAGATCTCGTATAATCTACTACATACGCTACCACCTCCCCCAGTACCTCCCCACCTCCCCCCACTCCCTAAATCACTCTACCTAAGTCATTAAAAATATAAAACAAATCAATTAATACACAAAAAATACTAACTATAAATAAAGGAACCAAATTTTAAACATACAGCGACTCCAGCGTGGTCTAGTCGGAGGAGAACGTGTTCTCATCTGGATAGATTGCGATCGAGCCTGTCGGAACGGTTGTGTAACTGCAGGGCACAAATATTTGTGTGTGTCCCCTCCTGTAGCTGCCTCTGTTTCGACAGGTTCCCTGGATAGCTGGAATTGGCCTGGCCCTAGGAAAGTGGGGAAGGGGTGAAATCCGTTGGGCCCACGGATGGATACCTTGGATCCATAGACCTAGGGTAGGTCTAATCACCTGGGATTCGAACCCACGGTGGGAATAAGGGAGGAGATTTGGGGGAGGAGGGGACACAAATGGTTCCTGGAACCAAACCTCACATAAATCCGGACACTCACACACACACACACACACACACACACACACACACACACACACCCTTATCCGAACATCCACAGGGACACTCACACACACACATCCATAGACTGTGATAAGGGAGACCATCTGAGGGGACACAGATGGCCTCCTGAAACCACAGATGTAACCGGACACATAATCATCCGGACACTCACAGGGACACCCACACTCACCCGGACACTCACAGTGACTCACACACTGACACACATCCATAGACACAAACTGTGATAAGGGAGACCATCTGAGGGGACACAGATGGCCTCCTGGACCCACAGGGTCCATATCCACAGGCTCAGATCAATATTTAAATATACATATATATTTATATATGTATATATATAAATTTTTTAAAGAAAATACACACATATATATATATATATATATATATATATATATATATATATATATATATATATATATATATATATATATATATATATATATATATATATATATATATATATATAAACAATAAGTAAATACATGACGAACTAAAAATCGAATCATAACACTTATTAAATGAATGAAAATATAATAAAAAATAATAAATTGAATAAAAAAAATAAAAAAATGTCAATGACACATAAAGGAATAAAAATATTTTATTCATAATTATTATAATACAATATATATATTATAAATATATTTATATATATATATAAATATATATATATATATATATATATATATATATATATATATATATATATATATATATATATATATATATATATATATATATGTCGTACCTATTAGCCAGAACTCACTTCTCAGCCTATTATGCAAGGCCCGATTGGCCTAATAAGCCACGTTTTCATGAATTAATGGTTTTTCAACTACCTAACCTACGTAACCTAACCTAACCTAACTTTTACGGCTACCTAACCTAACCTAACCTATACAGATAGGTTAGGTTAGGTTAGGTAGGGTTGATTAGGTTCAGTCATATATCTACGTTGATTTTAACTCCAATAAAAAAAAATTGTCCTCAAACATAATGAAATAGGTAGCATAATAATCATTTCATAAGAAAAAAATTAGAGAAAATATATTAATTAAGGAAAACTTGGCTTATTAGGCAAATCGGGCCTTGCATAGTAGGCTGAGAAGTGCGTTCTGGCTACTAGGTACGATATATATATATATATATATATATATATATATAGAGAGAGAGAGATTTTTTTTAAACCTAGAAAGGGTATCACCTCTAGTGCAAGTGTAGGGACCCATAGCCTTGGAGAAGAAAATAAAGAGTACTCAGAGAAGACCTTGTGGATCCTCACTGACCACCTTGATACTTTCTTCTCTTCTCTAATATATATATATATATATATATATATATATATATATATAACAATATATGGCTTGGGAACAAGATTGAATGGTCTCCAAGCCAATATGCAATTGAAAACTCCACACCCATGAAGGATTCGAACCCAGACAGCCAGGAGAGCTCTTCATCCCAAAGAGGGGGGGGAACAGGGGCAGTGGTGCAGGTGAAACAGGGATGAAGAGGGGGAACAGGGGGAGAGGTGCAGGTGGAACTGGGATGAAGAGGGGGAACAGGGGGAGAGGTGCAGGTGAAACAGGAATGAAGAGGGGGAACAGGGGGAGTGGTGCAGGTGAAACTGGGATGAAGAGGGGGAACAGGGGGAGAGGTGCAGGTGAAACTGGGATGAAGAGGGGGAACAGGGGGAGAGGTGCAGGTGAAAGAAGGATGAAGAGGGGGAACAGGGGGAGTGGTGCAGGTGAAAAAGGGATGAAGAGGGGGAACAGGGGGAGAGGTGCAGGTGAAAGAGGGATGAAGAGGGGGAACAGGGGGAGAGGTGCAGGTGAAAGAGGGATGAAGAGGGGGGAACAAGGGGAGTTGTACAGGTGAAAAAGGGATGAAATGGAGTGAAGGAGGTGCAGGAAGGGGGGCAGAGAGTGTGATGTAGGAGGGAGGGAGGACGATGGGAAGGGATGGCGGCGGGAGGGAAGACTACATGATGGGTAAGAAGGGAAGGTGAGTGAACGAAGGGAAGGACTAGCAACGGGAGGGAGGAAAAACAGAGGGAAGGGCGAGAGTGAGAAGCGGCGGAAGACATGAGAACGAAGGGATGGATCTGCGGCGAGAGGGAAGACGATGGGAAGGGCGGGATGGGAGAGGGGCGGGAGTGGGAAGGGCAAAAGGATGGAGGATGAGCAGGTTTATGAGAGGGAGGAAAAGGGATGGAGAAGGTGCCAGAACGAAAGGAGGGAGTTTGGTAGTAAAATAGGAGAGGGAGTGGGGAGGGTGTTGATAGATGGTTATGATAAATGGATAGATTAATGGAAAATTTATATAGGTAGATAGATGGATGGATACATTGATTGCTAAATATATATATTGACGGATAGACGGATGCATAGATGAGTTGATGGACGGAAAGACAGATGGCTATATGGATGGATAGAAAGATGAGTTGATGGACGGATACATGGATAGATAGATGTATATAATGATAAATGGTTGGTTTAATGGGAAGATAGATTGATAGATTGACAGATATAAGTAGATAGATAGATGGATACATTGATGGATACATTTGTGCTAGGTGAACAGTCGAATCAGGTTAAAGAATATCTTTCGATTTGCTATTGCATCAACCGGGATTCGATCGGGGACTATTAGGATTATAACCATCGAACTCTCTCCATTTAGACGCTACGCCTCCAGTTTGTGTGTGTGTGTGTGTATGTGTGTGTGTGTGTGTGTTTGTGTGTGTGTTAGTTAGAGAGAAATAGATGTAGTAGATATAAAAGAGGATAAATACATTTATTTAATAGGCGGGGTCCAAGAGCTAATAACTCGATTCTGCAGATACATATAGTAAATATAAGGATAAAACACACACACACACACACACACACACACACACACACACACACACACACACACACACACACACACACACACACACACTAGTTGATAATGGACTGTTTTGTGTTCGTATCCATGTGTACTATTGTCATGACCGACAGACACGTGAAGCTATATGTGTTTATGTGTACCTGTAATTAAACTGACATGTGTACGGTAATTATCTGTATGTGTCCATTTTAAAGGTACATATTAGTGAATGTTTATTTATGTAAGTTGATTGACATATGTACGTATGCGCGCGTTTAGTGTTATTGTAATTTATATGGTTAACATGTATACGTTTGAATGACATAGTTTCCCATTATTGTCACATTTTTTGTTACTGTTTCGCTGTTCACTCTCCCTCTCTGACCCCCGTCGACTAATTGTGCTCACGTGTGTTTGTTCAAGGTACGGTAACCATTGGCTTTTTACCCAATAATTTGCAACTATTTGCAAACAAACATTTCTAAAGAACATCTATGTTTCTGATAAATATTCTTTTTCCTAACATACAAGTAAATCACACAGTACCTAACCTCAGTCAGAAACACTTTTCTTACTATCTCTCACAACGTCTTTTGCATATATATCCAATCTTAATAAATTTATAATTTAAATTCATAACTGGCAACCCTCTTCCAGCGCCTTAAAGGCCACCAAACATCATTCTTTTCCATTAACCTCTCCCAAATTATCTTTTGCACCAATACACACACTAGGGGGCTTTATAACTGAGTGGACAGCGCTCTCGACTCGTAATCCTAGTGTCAAAGTTCGATCCCCCGGTGATGGCGCCAACGAAAATCAGCAGAGTTTCATTCATTCATGATGCTCCTCTTACCTAGCAGTACATAGGTACTTGGGCATTAGACACCTGTTACGGGCTGCTTCCTGGGTGTGTGTATGTGGAATTTTTTTTTTATTAGCTAGTAAAAATTGATTGATTCACAGTTGAGAGGCGGGCCGAAAGAGCAGAGCTCAACCCTCGCAAGAACAACTAGGTGAACACAACAAGATAAATACTAACTAACCAAGATCTCGTATAATCTACTACATACGCTACCACCTCCCCCAGTACCTCCCCACCTCCCCCCACTCCCTAAATCACTCTACCTAAGTCATTAAAAATATAAAACAAATCAATTAATACACAAAAAATACTAACTATAAATAAAGGAACCAAATTTTAAACATACAGCGACTCCAGCGTGGTCTAGTCGGAGGAGAACGTGTTCTCATCTGGATAGATTGCGATCGAGCCTGTCGGAACGGTTGTGTAACTGCAGGGCACAAATATTTGTGTGTGTCCCCTCCTGTAGCTGCCTCTGTTTCGACAGGTTCCCTGGATAGCTGGAATTGGCCTGGCCCTAGGAAAGTGGGGAAGGGGTGAAATCCGTTGGGCCCACGGATGGATACCTTGGATCCATAGACCTAGGGTAGGTCTAATCACCTGGGATTCGAACCCACGGTGGGAATAAGGGAGGAGATTTGGGGGAGGAGGGGACACAAATGGTTCCTGGAACCAAACCTCACATAAATCCGGACACTCACACACACACACACACACACACACACACACACACACACACACCCTTATCCGAACATCCACAGGGACACTCACACACACACATCCATAGACTGTGATAAGGGAGACCATCTGAGGGGACACAGATGGCCTCCTGAAACCACAGATGTAACCGGACACATAATCATCCGGACACTCACAGGGACACCCACACTCACCCGGACACTCACAGTGACTCACACACTGACACACATCCATAGACACAAACTGTGATAAGGGAGACCATCTGAGGGGACACAGATGGCCTCCTGGACCCACAGGGTCCATATCCACAGGCTCAGATCAATATTTAAATATACATATATATTTATATATGTATATATATAAATTTTTTAAAGAAAATACACACATATATATATATATATATATATATATATATATATATATATATATATATATATATATATATATATATATATATATATATATATATATATAAACAATAAGTAAATACATGACGAACTAAAAATCGAATCATAACACTTATTAAATGAATGAAAATATAATAAAAAATAATAAATTGAATAAAAAAAATAAAAAAATGTCAATGACACATAAAGGAATAAAAATATTTTATTCATAATTATTATAATACAATATATATATTATAAATATATTTATATATATATATAAATATATATATATATATATATATATATATATATATATATATATATATATATATATATATATATATATATATATATATATATATGTCGTACCTATTAGCCAGAACTCACTTCTCAGCCTATTATGCAAGGCCCGATTGGCCTAATAAGCCACGTTTTCATGAATTAATGGTTTTTCAACTACCTAACCTACGTAACCTAACCTAACCTAACTTTTACGGCTACCTAACCTAACCTAACCTATACAGATAGGTTAGGTTAGGTTAGGTAGGGTTGATTAGGTTCAGTCATATATCTACGTTGATTTTAACTCCAATAAAAAAAAATTGTCCTCAAACATAATGAAATAGGTAGCATAATAATCATTTCATAAGAAAAAAATTAGAGAAAATATATTAATTAAGGAAAACTTGGCTTATTAGGCAAATCGGGCCTTGCATAGTAGGCTGAGAAGTGCGTTCTGGCTACTAGGTACGATATATATATATATATATATATATATATATATAGAGAGAGAGAGATTTTTTTTAAACCTAGAAAGGGTATCACCTCTAGTGCAAGTGTAGGGACCCATAGCCTTGGAGAAGAAAATAAAGAGTACTCAGAGAAGACCTTGTGGATCCTCACTGACCACCTTGATACTTTCTTCTCTTCTCTAATATATATATATATATATATATATATATATATATATATATATAACAATATATGGCTTGGGAACAAGATTGAATGGTCTCCAAGCCAATATGCAATTGAAAACTCCACACCCATGAAGGATTCGAACCCAGACAGCCAGGAGAGCTCTTCATCCCAAAGAGGGGGGGGAACAGGGGCAGTGGTGCAGGTGAAACAGGGATGAAGAGGGGGAACAGGGGGAGAGGTGCAGGTGGAACTGGGATGAAGAGGGGGAACAGGGGGAGAGGTGCAGGTGAAACAGGAATGAAGAGGGGGAACAGGGGGAGTGGTGCAGGTGAAACTGGGATGAAGAGGGGGAACAGGGGGAGAGGTGCAGGTGAAACTGGGATGAAGAGGGGGAACAGGGGGAGAGGTGCAGGTGAAAGAAGGATGAAGAGGGGGAACAGGGGGAGTGGTGCAGGTGAAAAAGGGATGAAGAGGGGGAACAGGGGGAGAGGTGCAGGTGAAAGAGGGATGAAGAGGGGGAACAGGGGGAGAGGTGCAGGTGAAAGAGGGATGAAGAGGGGGGAACAAGGGGAGTTGTACAGGTGAAAAAGGGATGAAATGGAGTGAAGGAGGTGCAGGAAGGGGGGCAGAGAGTGTGATGTAGGAGGGAGGGAGGACGATGGGAAGGGATGGCGGCGGGAGGGAAGACTACATGATGGGTAAGAAGGGAAGGTGAGTGAACGAAGGGAAGGACTAGCAACGGGAGGGAGGAAAAACAGAGGGAAGGGCGAGAGTGAGAAGCGGCGGAAGACATGAGAACGAAGGGATGGATCTGCGGCGAGAGGGAAGACGATGGGAAGGGCGGGATGGGAGAGGGGCGGGAGTGGGAAGGGCAAAAGGATGGAGGATGAGCAGGTTTATGAGAGGGAGGAAAAGGGATGGAGAAGGTGCCAGAACGAAAGGAGGGAGTTTGGTAGTAAAATAGGAGAGGGAGTGGGGAGGGTGTTGATAGATGGTTATGATAAATGGATAGATTAATGGAAAATTTATATAGGTAGATAGATGGATGGATACATTGATTGCTAAATATATATATTGACGGATAGACGGATGCATAGATGAGTTGATGGACGGAAAGACAGATGGCTATATGGATGGATAGAAAGATGAGTTGATGGACGGATACATGGATAGATAGATGTATATAATGATAAATGGTTGGTTTAATGGGAAGATAGATTGATAGATTGACAGATATAAGTAGATAGATAGATGGATACATTGATGGATACATTTGTGCTAGGTGAACAGTCGAATCAGGTTAAAGAATATCTTTCGATTTGCTATTGCATCAACCGGGATTCGATCGGGGACTATTAGGATTATAACCATCGAACTCTCTCCATTTAGACGCTACGCCTCCAGTTTGTGTGTGTGTGTGTGTATGTGTGTGTGTGTGTGTGTTTGTGTGTGTGTTAGTTAGAGAGAAATAGATGTAGTAGATATAAAAGAGGATAAATACATTTATTTAATAGGCGGGGTCCAAGAGCTAATAACTCGATTCTGCAGATACATATAGTAAATATAAGGATAAAACACACACACACACACACACACACACACACACACACACACACACACACACACACACACACACACACACACACACACTAGTTGATAATGGACTGTTTTGTGTTCGTATCCATGTGTACTATTGTCATGACCGACAGACACGTGAAGCTATATGTGTTTATGTGTACCTGTAATTAAACTGACATGTGTACGGTAATTATCTGTATGTGTCCATTTTAAAGGTACATATTAGTGAATGTTTATTTATGTAAGTTGATTGACATATGTACGTATGCGCGCGTTTAGTGTTATTGTAATTTATATGGTTAACATGTATACGTTTGAATGACATAGTTTCCCATTATTGTCACATTTTTTGTTACTGTTTCGCTGTTCACTCTCCCTCTCTGACCCCCGTCGACTAATTGTGCTCACGTGTGTTTGTTCAAGGTACGGTAACCATTGGCTTTTTACCCAATAATTTGCAACTATTTGCAAACAAACATTTCTAAAGAACATCTATGTTTCTGATAAATATTCTTTTTCCTAACATACAAGTAAATCACACAGTACCTAACCTCAGTCAGAAACACTTTTCTTACTATCTCTCACAACGTCTTTTGCATATATATCCAATCTTAATAAATTTATAATTTAAATTCATAACTGGCAACCCTCTTCCAGCGCCTTAAAGGCCACCAAACATCATTCTTTTCCATTAACCTCTCCCAAATTATCTTTTGCACCAATACACACACTAGGGGGCTTTATAACTGAGTGGACAGCGCTCTCGACTCGTAATCCTAGTGTCAAAGTTCGATCCCCCGGTGATGGCGCCAACGAAAATCAGCAGAGTTTCATTCATTCATGATGCTCCTCTTACCTAGCAGTACATAGGTACTTGGGCATTAGACACCTGTTACGGGCTGCTTCCTGGGTGTGTGTATGTGGAATTTTTTTTTTATTAGCTAGTAAAAATTGATTGATTCACAGTTGAGAGGCGGGCCGAAAGAGCAGAGCTCAACCCTCGCAAGAACAACTAGGTGAACACAACAAGATAAATACTAACTAACCAAGATCTCGTATAATCTACTACATACGCTACCACCTCCCCCAGTACCTCCCCACCTCCCCCCACTCCCTAAATCACTCTACCTAAGTCATTAAAAATATAAAACAAATCAATTAATACACAAAAAATACTAACTATAAATAAAGGAACCAAATTTTAAACATACAGCGACTCCAGCGTGGTCTAGTCGGAGGAGAACGTGTTCTCATCTGGATAGATTGCGATCGAGCCTGTCGGAACGGTTGTGTAACTGCAGGGCACAAATATTTGTGTGTGTCCCCTCCTGTAGCTGCCTCTGTTTCGACAGGTTCCCTGGATAGCTGGAATTGGCCTGGCCCTAGGAAAGTGGGGAAGGGGTGAAATCCGTTGGGCCCACGGATGGATACCTTGGATCCATAGACCTAGGGTAGGTCTAATCACCTGGGATTCGAACCCACGGTGGGAATAAGGGAGGAGATTTGGGGGAGGAGGGGACACAAATGGTTCCTGGAACCAAACCTCACATAAATCCGGACACTCACACACACACACACACACACACACACACACACACACACACACCCTTATCCGAACATCCACAGGGACACTCACACACACACATCCATAGACTGTGATAAGGGAGACCATCTGAGGGGACACAGATGGCCTCCTGAAACCACAGATGTAACCGGACACATAATCATCCGGACACTCACAGGGACACCCACACTCACCCGGACACTCACAGTGACTCACACACTGACACACATCCATAGACACAAACTGTGATAAGGGAGACCATCTGAGGGGACACAGATGGCCTCCTGGACCCACAGGGTCCATATCCACAGGCTCAGATCAATATTTAAATATACATATATATTTATATATGTATATATATAAATTTTTTAAAGAAAATACACACATATATATATATATATATATATATATATATATATATATATATATATATATATATATATATATATATATATATATATATATATATAAACAATAAGTAAATACATGACGAACTAAAAATCGAATCATAACACTTATTAAATGAATGAAAATATAATAAAAAATAATAAATTGAATAAAAAAAATAAAAAAATGTCAATGACACATAAAGGAATAAAAATATTTTATTCATAATTATTATAATACAATATATATATTATAAATATATTTATATATATATATAAAT
Source organism: Procambarus clarkii (assembly GCF_040958095.1). Lineage (NCBI taxonomy): Eukaryota > Metazoa > Arthropoda > Malacostraca > Decapoda > Cambaridae > Procambarus > Procambarus clarkii. The sequence continues at coordinate 4,161,988 of NC_091150.1, read as the reverse complement.
ATATATATATATATATATGTCGTACCTAGTAGCCAGAACGCACTTCTCAGCCTACTATACAAGGCCCGATTTGCCTAATAAGCCAAGTTTTCATGAATAATTTGTTTTTCGACTACCTAACCTACCTAACCTTACCTAACCTAACTTTTTCGGCTACCTAACTTAGCCTAACCTATAAAGATAGGTTAGGTTAGGTTAGGTAGGGTTGGTTAGGTTCAGTCATATATCTACGTTAATTTTAACTCCAATAAAAAAAATTGACCTCATATAGAATGAAATGGGTAGCTTTATCATTTCATAAGAAAAAAATTAGAGAAAATATATTACTTCAAGAAAACTTGGCTTATTAGGCAAATCGGGCCATGCATAGTAGGCTGAGAAGTGCGTTCTGGCTACTAGGTACGACATATATATATATATATATATATATATATATATATATATATATATATATATATATATATATATATATATATATATATGTCGTACCTATTAGCCAGAACTCACTTCTCAGCCTATTATGCAAGGCCCGATTGGCCTAATAAGCCACGTTTTCATGAATTAATGGTTTTTCAACTACCTAACCTACGTAACCTAACCTAACCTAACTTTTACGGCTACCTAACCTAACCTAACCTATACAGATAGGTTAGGTTAGGTTAGGTAGGGTTGATTAGGTTCAGTCATATATCTACGTTGATTTTAACTCCAATAAAAAAAAATTGTCCTCAAACATAATGAAATAGGTAGCATAATAATCATTTCATAAGAAAAAAATTAGAGAAAATATATTAATTAAGGAAAACTTGGCTTATTAGGCAAATCGGGCCTTGCATAGTAGGCTGAGAAGTGCGTTCTGGCTACTAGGTACGATATATATATATATATATATATATATATATATAGAGAGAGAGAGATTTTTTTTAAACCTAGAAAGGGTATCACCTCTAGTGCAAGTGTAGGGACCCATAGCCTTGGAGAAGAAAATAAAGAGTACTCAGAGAAGACCTTGTGGATCCTCACTGACCACCTTGATACTTTCTTCTCTTCTCTAATATATATATATATATATATATATATATATATATATATATATAACAATATATGGCTTGGGAACAAGATTGAATGGTCTCCAAGCCAATATGCAATTGAAAACTCCACACCCATGAAGGATTCGAACCCAGACAGCCAGGAGAGCTCTTCATCCCAAAGAGGGGGGGGAACAGGGGCAGTGGTGCAGGTGAAACAGGGATGAAGAGGGGGAACAGGGGGAGAGGTGCAGGTGGAACTGGGATGAAGAGGGGGAACAGGGGGAGAGGTGCAGGTGAAACAGGAATGAAGAGGGGGAACAGGGGGAGTGGTGCAGGTGAAACTGGGATGAAGAGGGGGAACAGGGGGAGAGGTGCAGGTGAAACTGGGATGAAGAGGGGGAACAGGGGGAGAGGTGCAGGTGAAAGAAGGATGAAGAGGGGGAACAGGGGGAGTGGTGCAGGTGAAAAAGGGATGAAGAGGGGGAACAGGGGGAGAGGTGCAGGTGAAAGAGGGATGAAGAGGGGGAACAGGGGGAGAGGTGCAGGTGAAAGAGGGATGAAGAGGGGGGAACAAGGGGAGTTGTACAGGTGAAAAAGGGATGAAATGGAGTGAAGGAGGTGCAGGAAGGGGGGCAGAGAGTGTGATGTAGGAGGGAGGGAGGACGATGGGAAGGGATGGCGGCGGGAGGGAAGACTACATGATGGGTAAGAAGGGAAGGTGAGTGAACGAAGGGAAGGACTAGCAACGGGAGGGAGGAAAAACAGAGGGAAGGGCGAGAGTGAGAAGCGGCGGAAGACATGAGAACGAAGGGATGGATCTGCGGCGAGAGGGAAGACGATGGGAAGGGCGGGATGGGAGAGGGGCGGGAGTGGGAAGGGCAAAAGGATGGAGGATGAGCAGGTTTATGAGAGGGAGGAAAAGGGATGGAGAAGGTGCCAGAACGAAAGGAGGGAGTTTGGTAGTAAAATAGGAGAGGGAGTGGGGAGGGTGTTGATAGATGGTTATGATAAATGGATAGATTAATGGAAAATTTATATAGGTAGATAGATGGATGGATACATTGATTGCTAAATATATATATTGACGGATAGACGGATGCATAGATGAGTTGATGGACGGAAAGACAGATGGCTATATGGATGGATAGAAAGATGAGTTGATGGACGGATACATGGATAGATAGATGTATATAATGATAAATGGTTGGTTTAATGGGAAGATAGATTGATAGATTGACAGATATAAGTAGATAGATAGATGGATACATTGATGGATACATTTGTGCTAGGTGAACAGTCGAATCAGGTTAAAGAATATCTTTCGATTTGCTATTGCATCAACCGGGATTCGATCGGGGACTATTAGGATTATAACCATCGAACTCTCTCCATTTAGACGCTACGCCTCCAGTTTGTGTGTGTGTGTGTGTATGTGTGTGTGTGTGTGTGTTTGTGTGTGTGTTAGTTAGAGAGAAATAGATGTAGTAGATATAAAAGAGGATAAATACATTTATTTAATAGGCGGGGTCCAAGAGCTAATAACTCGATTCTGCAGATACATATAGTAAATATAAGGATAAAACACACACACACACACACACACACACACACACACACACACACACACACACACACACACACACACACACACACACACTAGTTGATAATGGACTGTTTTGTGTTCGTATCCATGTGTACTATTGTCATGACCGACAGACACGTGAAGCTATATGTGTTTATGTGTACCTGTAATTAAACTGACATGTGTACGGTAATTATCTGTATGTGTCCATTTTAAAGGTACATATTAGTGAATGTTTATTTATGTAAGTTGATTGACATATGTACGTATGCGCGCGTTTAGTGTTATTGTAATTTATATGGTTAACATGTATACGTTTGAATGACATAGTTTCCCATTATTGTCACATTTTTTGTTACTGTTTCGCTGTTCACTCTCCCTCTCTGACCCCCGTCGACTAATTGTGCTCACGTGTGTTTGTTCAAGGTACGGTAACCATTGGCTTTTTACCCAATAATTTGCAACTATTTGCAAACAAACATTTCTAAAGAACATCTATGTTTCTGATAAATATTCTTTTTCCTAACATACAAGTAAATCACACAGTACCTAACCTCAGTCAGAAACACTTTTCTTACTATCTCTCACAACGTCTTTTGCATATATATCCTATCTTAATAAATTTATAATTTAAATTCATAACTGGCAACCCTCTTCCAGCGCCTTAAAGGCCACCAAACATCATTCTTTTCCATTAACCTCTCCCAAATTATCTTTTGCACCAATACACACACTAGGGGGCTTTATAACTGAGTGGACAGCGCTCTCGACTCGTAATCCTAGTGTCAAAGTTCGATCCCCCGGTGATGGCGCCAACGAAAATCAGCAGAGTTTCATTCATTCATGATGCTCCTCTTACCTAGCAGTACATAGGTACTTGGGCATTAGACACCTGTTACGGGCTGCTTCCTGGGTGTGTGTATGTGGAATTTTTTTTTTATTAGCTAGTAAAAATTGATTGATTCACAGTTGAGAGGCGGGCCGAAAGAGCAGAGCTCAACCCTCGCAAGAACAACTAGGTGAACACAACAAGATAAATACTAACTAACCAAGATCTCGTATAATCTACTACATACGCTACCACCTCCCCCAGTACCTCCCCACCTCCCCCCACTCCCTAAATCACTCTACCTAAGTCATTAAAAATATAAAACAAATCAATTAATACACAAAAAATACTAACTATAAATAAAGGAACCAAATTTTAAACATACAGCGACTCCAGCGTGGTCTAGTCGGAGGAGAACGTGTTCTCATCTGGATAGATTGCGATCGAGCCTGTCGGAACGGTTGTGTAACTGCAGGGCACAAATATTTGTGTGTGTCCCCTCCTGTAGCTGCCTCTGTTTCGACAGGTTCCCTGGATAGCTGGAATTGGCCTGGCCCTAGGAAAGTGGGGAAGGGGTGAAATCCGTTGGGCCCACGGATGGATACCTTGGATCCATAGACCTAGGGTAGGTCTAATCACCTGGGATTCGAACCCACGGTGGGAATAAGGGAGGAGATTTGGGGGAGGAGGGGACACAAATGGTTCCTGGAACCAAACCTCACATAAATCCGGACACTCACACACACACACACACACACACACACACACACACACCCTTATCCGAACATCCACAGGGACACTCACACACACACATCCATAGACTGTGATAAGGGAGACCATCTGAGGGGACACAGATGGCCTCCTGAAACCACAGATGTAACCGGACACATAATCATCCGGACACTCACAGGGACACCCACACTCACCCGGACACTCACAGTGACTCACACACTGACACACATCCATAGACACAAACTGTGATAAGGGAGACCATCTGAGGGGACACAGATGGCCTCCTGGACCCACAGGGTCCATATCCACAGGCTCAGATCAATATTTAAATATACATATATATTTATATATGTATATATATAAATTTTTTAAAGAAAATACACACACATATATATATATATATATATATATATATATATATATATATATATATATATATATATATATATATATATATATAAACAATAAGTAAATACATGACGAACTAAAAATCGAATCATAACACTTATTAAATGAATGAAAATATAATAAAAAATAATAAATTGAATAAAAAAAATAAAAAAATGTCAATGACACATAAAGGAATAAAAATATTTTATTCATAATTATTATAATACAATATATATATTATAAATATATTTATATATATATATATAAATATATATATATATATATATATATATATATATATATATATATATATATATATATATATATATATATATATATATATGTCGTACCTATTAGCCAGAACTCACTTCTCAGCCTATTATGCAAGGCCCGATTGGCCTAATAAGCCACGTTTTCATGAATTAATGGTTTTTCAACTACCTAACCTACGTAACCTAACCTAACCTAACTTTTACGGCTACCTAACCTAACCTAACCTATACAGATAGGTTAGGTTAGGTTAGGTAGGGTTGATTAGGTTCAGTCATATATCTACGTTGATTTTAACTCCAATAAAAAAAAATTGTCCTCAAACATAATGAAATAGGTAGCATAATAATCATTTCATAAGAAAAAAATTAGAGAAAATATATTAATTAAGGAAAACTTGGCTTATTAGGCAAATCGGGCCTTGCATAGTAGGCTGAGAAGTGCGTTCTGGCTACTAGGTACGATATATATATATATATATATATATATATATATATATATATATATATATATATATATAGAGAGAGAGAGAGAGATTTTTTTTAAACCTAGAAAGGGTATCACCTCTAGTGCAAGTGTAGGGACCCATAGCCTTGGAGAAGAAAATAAAGAGTACTCAGAGAAGACCTTGTGGATCCTCACTGACCACCTTGATACTTTCTTCTCTTCTCTAATATATATATATATATATATATATATATATATATATATATATATATATATATATATATATATATATATATATATATATATATATATATATATATATATATATATATATATATATGGCTTGGGAACAAGATTGAATGGTCCCCAAGCCAATATGCAATTGAAAACTCCACACCCATGAAGGATTCGAACCCAGACAGCCAGGAGAGCTCTTCATCCCAAAGAGGGGGGGGAACAGGGGCAGTGGTGCAGGTGAAACAGGGATGAAGAGGGGGAACAGGGGGAGAGGTGCAGGTGGAACTGGGATGAAGAGGGGGAACAGGGGGAGAGGTGCAGGTGAAACAGGAATGAAGAGGGGGAACAGGGGGAGTGGTGCAGGTGAAACTGGGATGAAGAGGGGGAACAGGGGGAGAGGTGCAGGTGAAACTGGGATGAAGAGGGGGAACAGGGGGAGAGGTGCAGGTGAAAGAAGGATGAAGAGGGGGAACAGGGGGAGTGGTGCAGGTGAAAAAGGGATGAAGAGGGGGAACAGGGGGAGAGGTGCAGGTGAAAGAGGGATGAAGAGGGGGAACAGGGGGAGAGGTGCAGGTGAAAGAGGGATGAAGAGGGGGGAACAAGGGGAGTTGTACAGGTGAAAAAGGGATGAAATGGAGTGAAGGAGGTGCAGGAAGGGGGGCAGAGAGTGTGATGTAGGAGGGAGGGAGGACGATGGGAAGGGATGGCGGCGGGAGGGAAGACTACATGATGGGTAAGAAGGGAAGGTGAGTGAACGAAGGGAAGGACTAGCAACGGGAGGGAGGAAAAACAGAGGGAAGGGCGAGAGTGAGAAGCGGCGGAAGACATGAGAACGAAGGGATGGATCTGCGGCGAGAGGGAAGACGATGGGAAGGGCGGGATGGGAGAGGGGCGGGAGTGGGAAGGGCAAAAGGATGGAGGATGAGCAGGTTTATGAGAGGGAGGAAAAGGGACGGAGAAGGTGCCAGAACGAAAGGAGGGAGTTTGGTAGTAAAATAGGAGAGGGAGTGGGGAGGGTGTTGATAGATGGTTATGATAAATGGATAGATTAATGGAAAATTTATATAGGTAGATAGATGGATGGATACATTGATTGCTAAATATATATATTGACGGATAGACGGATGCATAGATGAGTTGATGGACGGAAAGACAGATGGCTATATGGATGGATAGAAAGATGAGTTGATGGACGGATACATGGATAGATAGATGTATATAATGATAAATGGTTGGTTTAATGGGAAGATAGATTGATGGATTGACAGATATAAGTAGATAGATAGATGGATACATTGATGGATACATTTGTGCTAGGTGAACAGTCGAATCAGGTTAAAGAATATCTTTCGATTTGCTATTGCATCAACCGGGATTCGATCGGGGACTATTAGGATTATAACCATCGAACTCTCTCCATTTAGACGCTACGCCTCCAGTTTGTGTGTGTGTGTGTGTATGTGTGTGTGTGTGTGTGTTTGTGTGTGTGTTAGTTAGAGAGAAATAGATGTAGTAGATATAAAAGAGGATAAATACATTTATTTAATAGGCGGGGTCCAAGAGCTAATAACTCGATTCTGCAGATACATATAGTAAATATAAGGATAAAACACACACACACACACACACACACACACACACACACACTAGTTGATAATGGACTGTTTTGTGTTCGTATCCATGTGTACTATTGTCATGACCGACAGACACGTGAAGCTATATGTGTTTATGTGTACCTGTAATTAAACTGACATGTGTACGGTAATTATCTGTATGTGTCCATTTTAAAGGTACATATTAGTGAATGTTTATTTACGTAAGTTGATTGACATATGTACGTATGCGCGCGTTTAGTGTTATTGTAATTTATATGGTTAACATGTATACGTTTGAATGACATAGTTTCCCATTATTGTCACATTTTTTGTTACTGTTTCGCTGTTCACTCTCCCTCTCTGACCCCCGTCGACTAATTGTGCTCACGTGTGTTTGTTCAAGGTACGGTAACCATTGGCTTTTTACCCAATAATTTGCAACTATTTGCAAACAAACATTTCTAAAGAACATCTATGTTTCTGATAAATATTCTTTTTCCTAACATACAAGTAAATCACACAGTACCTAACCTCAGTCAGAAACACTTTTCTTACTATCTCTCACAACGTCTTTTGCATATATATCCAATCTTAATAAATTTATAATTTAAATTCATAACTGGCAACCCTCTTCCAGCGCCTTAAAGGCCACCAAACATCATTCTTTTCCATTAACCTCTCCCAAATTATCTTTTGCACCAATACACACACTAGGGGGCTTTATAACTGAGTGGACAGCGCTCTCGACTCGTAATCCTAGTGTCAAAGTTCGATCCCCCGGTGATGGCGCCAACGAAAATCAGCAGAGTTTCATTCATTCATGATGCTCCTCTTACCTAGCAGTACATAGGTACTTGGGCATTAGACACCTGTTACGGGCTGCTTCCTGGGTGTGTGTATGTGGAATTTTTTTTTATTAGCTAGTAAAAATTGATTGATTCACAGTTGAGAGGCGGGCCGAAAGAGCAGAGCTCAACCCTCGCAAGAACAACTAGGTGAACACAACAAGATAAATACTAACTAACCAAGATCTCGTATAATCTACTACATACGCTACCACCTCCCCCAGTACCTCCCCACCTCCCCCCACTCCCTAAATCACTCTACCTAAGTCATTAAAAATATAAAACAAATCAATTAATACACAAAAAATACTAACTATAAATAAAGGAACCAAATTTTAAACATACAGCGACTCCAGCGTGGTCTAGTCGGAGGAGAACGTGTTCTCATCTGGATAGATTGCGATCGAGCCTGTCGGAACGGTTGTGTAACTGCAGGGCACAAATATTTGTGTGTGTCCCCTCCTGTAGCTGCCTCTGTTTCGACAGGTTCCCTGGATAGCTGGAATTGGCCTGGCCCTAGGAAAGTGGGGAAGGGGTGAAATCCGTTGGGCCCACGGATGGATACCTTGGATCCATAGACCTAGGGTAGGTCTAATCACCTGGGATTCGAACCCACGGTGGGAATAAGGGAGGAGATTTGGGGGAGGAGGGGACACAAATGGTTCCTGGAACCAAACCTCACATAAATCCGGACACTCACACACACACACACACACACACACACACACACACACACACACCCTTATCCGAACATCCACAGGGACACTCACACACACACATCCATAGACTGTGATAAGGGAGACCATCTGAGGGGACACAGATGGCCTCCTGAAACCACAGATGTAACCGGACACATAATCATCCGGACACTCACAGGGACACCCACACTCACCCGGACACTCACAGTGACTCACACACTGACACACATCCATAGACACAAACTGTGATAAGGGAGACCATCTGAGGGGACACAGATGGCCTCCTGGACCCACAGGGTCCATATCCACAGGCTCAGATCAATATTTAAATATACATATATATTTATATATGTATATATATAAATTTTTTAAAGAAAATACACACATATATATATATATATATATATATATATATATATATATATATATATATATATATATATATATATATATATATATATATATATATATATATATATATATAAACAATAAGTAAATACATGACGAACTAAAAATCGAATCATAACACTTATTAAATGAATGAAAATATAATAAAAAATAATAAATTGAATAAAAAAAATAAAAAAATGTCAATGACACATAAAGGAATAAAATATTTTATTCATAATTATTATAATACAATATATATATTATAAATATATTTATATATATATATAAATATATATATATATATATATATATATATATATATATATATATATATATATATATATATATATATATATATATATATATGTCGTACCTATTAGCCAGAACTCACTTCTCAGCCTATTATGCAAGGCCCGATTGGCCTAATAAGCCACGTTTTCATGAATTAATGGTTTTTCAACTACCTAACCTACGTAACCTAACCTAACCTAACTTTTACGGCTACCTAACCTAACCTAACCTATACAGATAGGTTAGGTTAGGTTAGGTAGGGTTGATTAGGTTCAGTCATATATCTACGTTGATTTTAACTCCAATAAAAAAAAATTGTCCTCAAACATAATGAAATAGGTAGCATAATAATCATTTCATAAGAAAAAAATTAGAGAAAATATATTAATTAAGGAAAACTTGGCTTATTAGGCAAATCGGGCCTTGCATAGTAGGCTGAGAAGTGCGTTCTGGCTACTAGGTACGATATATATATATATATATATATATATATATATAGAGAGAGAGAGATTTTTTTTAAACCTAGAAAGGGTATCACCTCTAGTGCAAGTGTAGGGACCCATAGCCTTGGAGAAGAAAATAAAGAGTACTCAGAGAAGACCTTGTGGATCCTCACTGACCACCTTGATACTTTCTTCTCTTCTCTAATATATATATATATATATATATATATATATATATATATATATAACAATATATGGCTTGGGAACAAGATTGAATGGTCTCCAAGCCAATATGCAATTGAAAACTCCACACCCATGAAGGATTCGAACCCAGACAGCCAGGAGAGCTCTTCATCCCAAAGAGGGGGGGGAACAGGGGCAGTGGTGCAGGTGAAACAGGGATGAAGAGGGGGAACAGGGGGAGAGGTGCAGGTGGAACTGGGATGAAGAGGGGGAACAGGGGGAGAGGTGCAGGTGAAACAGGAATGAAGAGGGGGGAACAGGGGGAGTGGTGCAGGTGAAACTGGGATGAAGAGGGGGAACAGGGGGAGAGGTGCAGGTGAAACTGGGATGAAGAGGGGGAACAGGGGGAGAGGTGCAGGTGAAAGAAGGATGAAGAGGGGGAACAGGGGGAGTGGTGCAGGTGAAAAAGGGATGAAGAGGGGGAACAGGGGGAGAGGTGCAGGTGAAAGAGGGATGAAGAGGCGGAACAGGGGGAGAGGTGCAGGTGAAAGAGGGATGAAGAGGGGGGAACAAGGGGAGTTGTACAGGTGAAAAAGGGATGAAATGGAGTGAAGGAGGTGCAGGAAGGGGGCAGAGAGTGTGATGTAGGAGGGAGGGAGGACGATGGGAAGGGATGGCGGCGGGAGGGAAGACTACATGATGGGTAAGAAGGGAAGGTGAGTGAACGAAGGGAAGGACTAGCAACGGGAGGGAGGAAAAACAGAGGGAAGGGCGAGAGTGAGAAGCGGCGGAAGACATGAGAACGAAGGGATGGATCTGCGGCGAGAGGGAAGACGATGGGAAGGGCGGGATGGGAGAGGGGCGGGAGTGGGAAGGGCAAAAGGATGGAGGATGAGCAGGTTTATGAGAGGGAGGAAAAGGGATGGAGAAGGTGCCAGAACGAAAGGAGGGAGTTTGGTAGTAAAATAGGAGAGGGAGTGGGGAGGGTGTTGATAGATGGTTATGATAAATGGATAGATTAATGGAAAATTTATATAGGTAGATAGATGGATGGATACATTGATTGCTAAATATATATATTGACGGATAGACGGATGCATAGATGAGTTGATGGACGGAAAGACAGATGGCTATATGGATGGATAGAAAGATGAGTTGATGGACGGATACATGGATAGATAGATGTATATAATGATAAATGGTTGGTTTAATGGGAAGATAGATTGATAGATTGACAGATATAAGTAGATAGATAGATGGATACATTGATGGATACATTTGTGCTAGGTGAACAGTCGAATCAGGTTAAAGAATATCTTTCGATTTGCTATTGCATCAACCGGGATTCGATCGGGGACTATTAGGATTATAACCATCGAACTCTCTCCATTTAGACGCTACGCCTCCAGTTTGTGTGTGTGTGTGTGTATGTGTGTGTGTGTGTGTGTTTGTGTGTGTGTTAGTTAGAGAGAAATAGATGTAGTAGATATAAAAGAGGATAAATACATTTATTTAATAGGCGGGGTCCAAGAGCTAATAACTCGATTCTGCAGATACATATAGTAAATATAAGGATAAAACACACACACACACACACACACACACACACACACACACACACACACACACACACACACACACACACACACACACTAGTTGATAATGGACTGTTTTGTGTTCGTATCCATGTGTACTATTGTCATGACCGACAGACACGTGAAGCTATATGTGTTTATGTGTACCTGTAATTAAACTGACATGTGTACGGTAATTATCTGTATGTGTCCATTTTAAAGGTACATATTAGTGAATGTTTATTTATGTAAGTTGATTGACATATGTACGTATGCGCGCGTTTAGTGTTATTGTAATTTATATGGTTAACATGTATACGTTTGAATGACATAGTTTCCCATTATTGTCACATTTTTTGTTACTGTTTCGCTGTTCACTCTCCCTCTCTGACCCCCGTCGACTAATTGTGCTCACGTGTGTTTGTTCAAGGTACGGTAACCATTGGCTTTTTACCCAATAATTTGCAACTATTTGCAAACAAACATTTCTAAAGAACATCTATGTTTCTGATAAATATTCTTTTTCCTAACATACAAGTAAATCACACAGTACCTAACCTCAGTCAGAAACACTTTTCTTACTATCTCTCACAACGTCTTTTGCATATATATCCTATCTTAATAAATTTATAATTTAAATTCATAACTGGCAACCCTCTTCCAGCGCCTTAAAGGCCACCAAACATCATTCTTTTCCATTAACCTCTCCCAAATTATCTTTTGCACCAATACACACACTAGGGGGCTTTATAACTGAGTGGACAGCGCTCTCGACTCGTAATCCTAGTGTCAAAGTTCGATCCCCCGGTGATGGCGCCAACGAAAATCAGCAGAGTTTCATTCATTCATGATGCTCCTCTTACCTAGCAGTACATAGGTACTTGGGCATTAGACACCTGTTACGGGCTGCTTCCTGGGTGTGTGTATGTGGAATTTTTTTTTTATTAGCTAGTAAAAATTGATTGATTCACAGTTGAGAGGCGGGCCGAAAGAGCAGAGCTCAACCCTCGCAAGAACAACTAGGTGAACACAACAAGATAAATACTAACTAACCAAGATCTCGTATAATCTACTACATACGCTACCACCTCCCCCAGTACCTCCCCACCTCCCCCCACTCCCTAAATCACTCTACCTAAGTCATTAAAAATATAAAACAAATCAATTAATACACAAAAATACTAACTATAAATAAAGGAACCAAATTTTAAACATACAGCGACTCCAGCGTGGTCTAGTCGGAGGAGAACGTGTTCTCATCTGGATAGATTGCGATCGAGCCTGTCGGAACGGTTGTGTAACTGCAGGGCACAAATATTTGTGTGTGTCCCCTCCTGTAGCTGCCTCTGTTTCGACAGGTTCCCTGGATAGCTGGAATTGGCCTGGCCCTAGGTAAGTGGGGAAGGGGTGAAATCCGTTGGGCCCACGGATGGATACCTTGGATCCATAGACCTAGGGTAGGTCTAATCACCTGGGATTCGAACCCACGGTGGGAATAAGGGAGGAGATTTGGGGAGGAGGGGACACAAATGGTTCCTGGAACCAAACCTCACATAAATCCGGACACTCACACACACACACACACACACACACACACACACCCTTATCCGAACATCCACAGGGACACTCACACACACACATCCATAGACTGTGATAAGGGAGACCATCTGAGGGGACACAGATGGCCTCCTGAAACCACAGATGTAACCGGACACATAATCATCCGGACACTCACAGGGACACCCACACTCACCCGGACACTCACAGTGACTGACACACTGACACACATCCATAGACACAAACTGTGATAAGGGAGACCATCTGAGGGGACACAGATGGCCTCCTGGACCCACAGGGTCCATATCCACAGGCTCAGATCAATATTTAAATATACATATATATTTATATATGTATATATATAAATTTTTTAAAGAAAATACACACACATATATATATATATATATATATATATATATATATATATATATATATATATATATATATATATATATATATATATATATATATATATATATATATATATAAACAATAAGTAAATACATGACGAACTAAAAATCGAATCATAACACTTATTAAATGAATGAAAATATAATAAAAAATAATAAATTGAATAAAAAAAATAAAAAAATGTCAATGACACATAAAGGAATAAAAATATTTTATTCATAATTATTATAATACAATATATATATTATAAATATATTTATATATATATATAAATATATATATATATATATATATATATATATATATATATATATATATATATATATATATATATATATATATATATGTCGTACCTATTAGCCAGAACTCACTTCTCAGCCTATTATGCAAGGCCCGATTGGCCTAATAAGCCACGTTTTCATGAATTAATGGTTTTTCAACTACCTAACCTACGTAACCTAACCTAACCTAACTTTTACGGCTACCTAACCTAACCTAACCTATACAGATAGGTTAGGTTAGGTTAGGTAGGGTTGATTAGGTTCAGTCATATATCTACGTTGATTTTAACTCCAATAAAAAAAAATTGTCCTCAAACATAATGAAATAGGTAGCATAATAATCATTTCATAAGAAAAAAATTAGAGAAAATATATTAATTAAGGAAAACTTGGCTTATTAGGCAAATCGGGCCTTGCATAGTAGGCTGAGAAGTGCGTTCTGGCTACTAGGTACGATATATATATATATATATATATATATATATATATATATATATATATATATATATATATATATATATATATATATATATAGAGAGAGAGAGAGATTTTTTTAAACCTAGAAAGGGTATCACCTCTAGTGCAAGTGTAGGGACCCATAGCCTTGGAGAAGAAAATAAAGAGTACTCAGAGAAGACCTTGTGGATCCTCACTGACCACCTTGATACTTTCTTCTCTTCTCTAATATATATATATATATATATATATATATATATAAATATATATATATATATATATATATATATATATATATATATATATATATATATATATATATATATAACAATATATGGCTTGGGAACAAGTTTGAATGGTCCCCAAGCCAATATGCAATTGAAAACTCCACACCCATGAAGGATTCGAACCCAGACAGCCAGGAGAGCTCTTCATCCCAAAGAGGGGGGGGAACAGGGGCAGTGGTGCAGGTGAAACAGGGATGAAGAGGGGGAACAGGGGGAGAGGTGCAGGTGGAACTGGGATGAAGAGGGGGAACAGGGGGAGAGGTGCAGGTGAAACAGGAATGAAGAGGGGGAACAGGGGAGTGGTGCAGGTGAAACTGGGATGAAGAGGGGAACAGGGGGAGAGGTGCAGGTGAAACTGGGATGAAGAGGGGGAACAGGGGGAGAGGTGCAGGTGAAAGAAGGATGAAGAGGGGGAACAGGGGGAGTGGTGCAGGTGAAAAAGGGATGAAGAGGGGGAACAGGGGGAGAGGTGCAGGTGAAAGAGGGATGAAGAGGGGGAACAGGGGGAGAGGTGCAGGTGAAAGAGGGATGAAGAGGGGGGAACAAGGGGAGTTGTACAGGTGAAAAAGGGATGAAATGGAGTGAAGGAGGTGCAGGAAGGGGGGCAGAGAGTGTGATGTAGGAGGGAGGGAGGACGATGGGAAGGGATGGCGGCGGGAGGGAAGACTACATGATGGGTAAGAGGGAAGGTGAGTGAACGAAGGGAAGGACTAGCAACGGGAGGGAGGAAAAACAGAGGGAAGGGCGAGAGTGAGAAGCGGCGGAAGACATGAGAACGAAGGGATGGATCTGCGGCGAGAGGGAAGACGATGGGAAGGGCGGGATGGGAGAGGGGCGGGAGTGGGAAGGGCAAAAGGATGGAGGATGAGCAGGTTTATGAGAGGGAGGAAAAGGGATGGAGAAGGTGCCAGAACGAAAGGAGGGAGTTGGTAGTAAAATAGGAGAGGGAGTGGGGAGGGTGTTGATAGATGGTTATGATAAATGGATAGATTAATGGAAAATTTATATAGGTAGATAGATGGATGGATACAT
The DNA here is from genome assembly GCF_040958095.1 of Procambarus clarkii. Lineage (NCBI taxonomy): Eukaryota > Metazoa > Arthropoda > Malacostraca > Decapoda > Cambaridae > Procambarus > Procambarus clarkii. The sequence goes on along the minus strand of NC_091150.1, from coordinate 4,146,427 downwards.
TGATTGCTAAATATATATATTGACGGATAGACGGATGCATAGATGAGTTGATGGACGGAAAGACAGATGGCTATATGGATGGATAGAAAGATGAGTTGATGGACGGATACATGGATAGATAGATGTATATAATGATAAATGGTTGGTTTAATGGGAAGATAGATTGATGGATTGACAGATATAAGTAGATAGATAGATGGATACATTGATGGATACATTTGTGCTAGGTGAACAGTCGAATCAGGTTAAAGAATATCTTTCGATTTGCTATTGCATCAACCGGGATTCGATCGGGGACTATTAGGATTATAACCATCGAACTCTCTCCATTTAGACGCTACGCCTCCAGTTTGTGTGTGTGTGTGTGTATGTGTGTGTGTGTGTGTGTTTGTGTGTGTGTTAGTTAGAGAGAAATAGATGTAGTAGATATAAAAGAGGATAAATACATTTATTTAATAGGCGGGGTCCAAGAGCTAATAACTCGATTCTGCAGATACATATAGTAAATATAAGGATAAAACACACACACACACACACACACACACACACACACACACACACACACACACACACACACACACACTAGTTGATAATGGACTGTTTTGTGTTCGTATCCATGTGTACTATTGTCATGACCGACAGACACGTGAAGCTATATGTGTTTATGTGTACCTGTAATTAAACTGACATGTGTACGGTAATTATCTGTATGTGTCCATTTTAAAGGTACATATTAGTGAATGTTTATTTACGTAAGTTGATTGACATATGTACGTATGCGCGCGTTTAGTGTTATTGTAATTTATATGGTTAACATGTATACGTTTTGAATGACATAGTTTCCCATTATTGTCACATTTTTTGTTACTGTTTCGCTGTTCACTCTCCCTCTCTGACCCCCGTCGACTAATTGTGCTCACGTGTGTTTGTTCAAGGTACGGTAACCATTGGCTTTTTACCCAATAATTTGCAACTATTTGCAAACAAACATTTCTAAAGAACATCTATGTTTCTGATAAATATTCTTTTTCCCTAACATACAAGTAAATCACACAGTACCTAACCTCAGTCAGAAACACTTTTCTTACTATCTCTCACAACGTCTTTTGCATATATATCCAATCTTAATAAATTTATAATTTAAATTCATAACTGGCAACCCTCTTCCAGCGCCTTAAAGGCCACCAAACATCATTCTTTTCCATTAACCTCTCCCAAATTATCTTTTGCACCAATACACACACTAGGGGGCTTTATAACTGAGTGGACAGCGCTCTCGACTCGTAATCCTAGTGTCAAAGTTCGATCCCCCGGTGATGGCGCCAACGAAAATCAGCAGAGTTTCATTCATTCATGATGCTCCTCTTACCTAGCAGTACATAGGTACTTGGGCATTAGACACCTGTTACGGGCTGCTTCCTGGGTGTGTGTATGTGGAATTTTTTTTTTATTAGCTAGTAAAATTGATTGATTCACAGTTGAGAGGCGGGCCGAAAGAGCAGAGCTCAACCCTCGCAAGAACAACTAGGTGAACACAACAAGATAAATACTAACTAACCAAGATCTCGTATAATCTACTACATACGCTACCACCTCCCCCAGTACCTCCCCACCTCCCCCCACTCCCTAAATCACTCTACCTAAGTCATTAAAAATATAAAACAAATCAATTAATACACAAAAAATACTAACTATAAATAAAGGAACCAAATTTTAAACATACAGCGACTCCAGCGTGGTCTAGTCGGAGGAGAACGTGTTCTCATCTGGATAGATTGCGATCGAGCCTGTCGGAACGGTTGTGTAACTGCAGGGCACAAATATTTGTGTGTGTCCCTCCTGTAGCTGCCTCTGTTTCGACAGGTTCCCTGGATAGCTTGGAATTGGCCTGGCCCTAGGAAAGTGGGGAAGGGGTGAAATCCGTTGGGCCCACGGATGGATACCTTGGATCCATAGACCTAGGGTAGGTCTAATCACCTGGGATTCGAACCCACGGTGGGAATAAGGGAGGAGATTTGGGGGAGGAGGGGACACAAATGGTTCCTGGAACCAAACCTCACATAAATCCGGACACTCACACACACACACACACAACCACACACACACACACACACACACCCTTATCCGAACATCCACAGGGACACTTCACACACACACATCCATAGACCTGTGATAAGGAGACCATTCTGAGGGGACACAGATGGCCTCCTGAAAACCACAGATGTAACCGGACACATAATCATCCGGACACTCACAGGGACACCCACACTCACCCGGACACTCACAGTGACTCACACACTGACACACATCCATAGACACAAACTGTGATAAGGGAGACCATCTGAGGGGACACAGATGGCCTCCTGGACCCACAGGGTCCATATCCACAGGCTCAGATCAATATTTAAATATACATATATATTTATATATGTATATATATAAATTTTTAAAGAAAATACACACATATATATATATATATATATATATATATATATATATATATATATATATATATATATATATATATATATATATATATATATATATATATATAAACAATAAGTAAATACATGACGAACTAAAAATCGAATCATAACACTTATTAAATGAATGAAAATATAATAAAAAATAATAAATTGTAATAAAAAAATAAAAAAATGTCAATGACACATAAAGGAATAAAAATATTTTATTCATAATTATTATAATACAATATATATATATAAATATATTTATATATATATATATATAATATATATATATATATATATATATATATATCTATATATATATATTATATATATATATATATATATATATATATATATATATATATATATATATATATATATATGTCGTACCTATTAGCCAGAACTCACTTCTCAGCCTATTATGCAAGGCCCGATTGCCTAATAAGCCACGTTTTCATGAATTAATGGTTTTTCAACTACCTAACCTACGTAACCTAACCTAACCTAACTTTTACGGCTACCTAACCTAACCTAACCTATACAGATAGGTTAGGTTAGGTTAGGTAGGGTTGATTAGGTTCAGTCATATATCTACGTTGATTTTAACTCCAATAAAAAAAATTGTCCTCAACATAATGAAATAGGTAGCATAATAATCATTTCATAAGAAAAAAATTAGAGAAAATATATTAATTAAGGAAAACTTGGCTTATTAGGCAAATCGGGCCTTGCATAGTAGGCTGAGAAGTGCGTTCTGGCTACTAGGTACGATATATATATAATATATATATATATATATATATAGAGAGAGAGAGAGATTTTTTTTTAAACCTAGAAAGGGTATCACCTCTAGTGCAAGTGTAGGGACCCATAGCCTTGGAGAAGAAAATAAAGAGTACTCAGAGAAGACCTTGTGGATCCCTCACTGACCACCTTGATACTTTTCTTCTCTTCTCTAATATATATATATATATATATATATATATATATATATATATATATATATATATATATATATATATATATATATATATATATATATATATATATATATATATATATATAACAATATATGGCTTGGGAACAAGATTGAATGGTCTCCAAGCCAATATGCAATTGAAAACTCCACACCCATGAAGGATTCGAACCCAGACAGCCAGGAGAGCTCTTCATCCCAAAGAGGGGGGGGAACAGGGGCAGTGGTGCAGGTGAAAACAGGGATGAAGAGGGGGAACAGGGGGAGAGGTGCAGGTGGAACTGGGATGAAGAGGGGGAACAGGGGGAGAGGTGCAGGTGAAACAGGAATGAAGAGGGTGGAACAGGGGAGTGGTGCAGGTGAAACTGGGATGAAGAGGGGGAACAGGGGGAGAGGTGCAGGTGAAACTGGGATGAAGAGGGGAACAGGGGGAGAGGTGCAGGTGAAAGAAGGATGAAGAGGGGGAACAGGGGAGTGGTGCAGGTGAAAAAGGGATGAAGAGGGGGAACAGGGGGAGAGGTGCAGGTGAAAGAGGGATGAAGAGGGGGAACAGGGGGAGAGGTGCAGGTGAAAGAGGGATGAAGAGGGGGGAACAAGGGGAGTTGTACAGGTGAAAAAGGGATGAAATGGAGTGAAGGAGGTGCAGGAAGGGGGGCAGAGAGTGTGATTGTAGGAGGGAGGGAGGACGATGGGAAGGGATGGCGGCGGGAGGGAAGACTACATGATGGGTAAGAAGGGAAGGTGAGTGAACGAAGGGAAGGACTAGCAACGGGAGGGAGGAAAAACAGAGGGAAGGGCGAGAGTGAGAAGCGGCGGAAGACATGAGAACGAAGGGATGGATCTGCGGCGAGAGGGAAGACGATGGGAAGGGCGGGATGGGAGAGGGGCGGGAGTGGGAAGGGCAAAAGGATGGAGGATGAGCAGGTTTATGAGAGGGAGGAAAAGGGATGGAGAAGGTGCCAGAACGAAAGGAGGGAGTTTGGTAGTAAAATAGGAGAGGGAGTGGGGAGGGTGTTGATAGATGGTTATGATAAATGGATAGATTAATGGAAAATTTATATAGGTAGATAGATGGATGGATACATGATTGCTAAATATATATATTGACGGATAGACGGATGCATAGATGAGTTGATGGACGGAAAGACAGATGGCTATATGGATGGATAGAAAGATGAGTTGATGGACGGATACATGGATAGATAGATGTTATATAATGATAAATGGTTGGTTTAATGGGAAGATAGATTGATAGATTGACAGATATAAGTAGATAGATAGATGGATACATTGATGGATACATTTGTGCTAGGTGAACAGTCGAATCAGGTTAAAGAATATCTTTCGATTTGCTATTGCATCAACCGGGATTCGATCGGGGACTATTAGGATTATAACCATCGAACTCTCTCCATTTAGACGCTACGCCTCCAGTTTGTGTGTGTGTGTGTGTATGTGTGTGTGTGTGTGTGTTTGTGTGTGTGTTAGTTAGAGAGAAATAGATGTAGTAGATATAAAAGAGGATAAATACATTTATTTAATAGGCGGGGGTCCAAGAGCTAATAACTCGATTCTGCAGATACATATAGTAAATATAAGGATAAAACACACACACACACACACACACACACACACACACACACACACACACACACACACACACACACACACACACACACACACTAGTTGATAATGGACTGTTTTTGTGTTCGTATCCATGTGTACTATTGTCATGACCGACAGACACGTGAAGCTATATGTGTTTATGTGTACCTGTAATTAAACTGACATGTGTACGGTAATTATCTGTATGTGTCCATTTTAAAGGTACATATTAGTGAATGTTTATTTATGTAAGTTGATTGACATATGTACGTATGCGCGCGTTTAGTGTTATTGTAATTTATATGGTTAACATGTATACGTTTGAATGACATAGTTTCCCATTATTGTCACATTTTTTGTTACTGTTTCGCTGTTCACTCTCCCTCTCTGACCCCCGTCGACTAATTGTGCTCACGTGTGTTTGTTCAAGGTACGGTAACCCATTGGCTTTTTACCCAATAATTTGCAACTATTTGCAAACAAACATTTCTAAAGAACATCTATGTTTCTGATAAATATTCTTTTTCCTAACATACAAGTAAATCACACAGTACCTAACCTCAGTCAGAAAACACTTTTCTTACTATCTCTCACAACGTCTTTTGCATATATATCCTATCTTAATAAATTTATAATTTAAATTCATAACTGGCAACCCTCTTCCAGCGCCTTAAAGGCCACCAAACATCATTCTTTTCCATTAACCTCTCCCAAATTATCTTTTGCACCAATACACACACTAGGGGGCTTTATAACTGAGTGGACAGCGCTCTCGACTCGTAATCCTAGTGTCAAAGTTCGATCCCCCGGTGATGGCGCCAACGAAAAATCAGCAGAGTTTCATTCATTCATGATGCTCCTCTTACCTAGCAGTACATAGGTACTTGGGCATTAGACACCTGTTACGGGCTGCTTCCTGGGTGTGTGTATGTGGAATTTTTTTTTATTAGCTAGTAAAAATTGATTGATTCACAGTTGAGAGGCGGGCCGAAAAGAGCAGAGCTCAACCCTCGCAAGAACAACTAGGTGAACACAACAAGATAAATACTAACTAACCAAGATCTCGTATAATCTACTACATACGCTACCACCTCCCCCAGTTACCTCCCCACCTCCCCCCACTCCCTAAATCACTCTACCTAAGTCATTAAAAATATAAAACAAATCAATTAATACACAAAAAATACTAACTATAAATAAAGGAACCAAATTTTAAACATACAGCGACTCCAGCGTGGTCTAGTCGGAGGAGAACGTGTTCTCATCTGGATAGATTGCGATCGAGCCTGTCGGAACGGTTGTGTAACTGCAGGGCACAAATATTTGTGTGTGTCCCCTCCTGTAGCTGCCTCTGTTTCGACAGGTTCCCTGGATAGCTGGAATTGGCCTGGCCCTAGGTAAGTGGGGAAGGGGTGAAATCCGTTGGGCCCACGGATGGATACCTTGGATCCATAGACCTAGGGTAGGTCTAATCACCTGGGATTCGAAACCCACGGTGGGAATAAGGGAGGAGATTTGGGGAGGAGGGGACACAAATGGTTCCTGGAACCAACCTCACATAAATCCGGACACTCACACACACACACACACACACACACACACACACCCTTATCCGAACATCCACAGGGACACTCACACACACACATCCATAGACTGTGATAAGGGAGACCATCTGAGGGGACACAGATGGCCTCCTGAAACCACAGATGTAACGGACACATAATCATCCGGACACTCACAGGGACACCCACACTCACCCGGACACTCACAGTGACTGACACACTGACACACATCCATAGACACAAACTGTGATAAGGGAGACCATCTGAGGGACACAGATGGCCTCCTGGACCCACAGGGTCCATATCCACAGGCTCAGATCAATATTTAAATATACATATATATTTATATATGTATATATATAAATTTTTTAAAGAAAATACACACACATATATATATATATATATATATATATATATATATATATATATATATATATATATATATATATATATATATACTATATATATATATAAACAATAAGTAAATACATGACGAACTAAAAATCGAATCATAACACTTATTAAATGAATGAAAATATAATAAAAAATAATAAATTGAATAAAAAAAATAAAAAATGTCAATGACACATAAAGGAATAAAATATTTTATTCATAATTATTATAATACAATATATATATTATAAATATATTTATATATATATATAAATATATATATATATATATATATATATATATATATATATATATATATATATATGTCGTACCTAGTAGCCAGAACTCACTTCTCAGCCTACTATGCAAGGCCCGATTTGCCTAATAAGCCAAGTTTTTCATGAATTAATGTTTTTTTCGTCTACCTAACCTACCTAACCTAACCTAACCTAGCTTTTTTTGGCTACCTAACCTAACCTTACCTATATATATAGGTTAGGTTAGGTTAGGTAGGGTTGGTTAGGTTCGGTCATATATCTACGTTAATTTTAACTCCAATAAAAAAAAATTGACCTCATACATAGTGAAAAGGGTAGCTTTATCATTTCATAAGAAAAAAATTATAGTAAATATATTAATTCATGAAAACTTGGCTTATTAGGCAAATCGGGCCTTGAATAGTAGGCTGAGAAGTGAGTTCTGGCTACTAGGTACGACATATATATATATATATATATATATATATATATATATATATATATATATATATATATATATATATATATGTCGTACCTATTAGCCAGAACTCACTTCTCAGCCTATTATGCAAGGCCCGATTGGCCTAATAAGCCACGTTTTCATGAATTAATGGTTTTTCAACTACCTAACCTACGTAACCTAACCTAACCTAACTTTTACGGCTACCTAACCTAACCTAACCTATACAGATAGGTTAGGTTAGGTTAGGTAGGGTTGATTAGGTTCAGTCATATATCTACGTTGATTTTAACTCCAATAAAAAAAAATTGTCCTCAAACATAATGAAATAGGTAGCATAATAATCATTTCATAAGAAAAAATTAGAGAAAATATATTAATTAAGGAAAACTTGGCTTATTAGGCAAATCGGGCCTTGCATAGTAGGCTGAGAAGTGCGTTCTGGCTACTAGGTACGATATATATATATATATATATATATATATATATATATATATATATATATATATAGAGAGAGAGAGAGAGATTTTTTTTAAACCTAGAAAGGGTATCACCTCTAGTGCAAGTGTAGGGACCCATAGCCTTGGAGAAGAAAATAAAGAGTACTCAGAGAAGACCTTGTGGATCCTCACTGACCACCTTGATACTTTCTTCTCTTCTCTAATATATATATATATATATATATATATATATATATATATATATATATATATATATATATATATATATATATATATATATATATATATATATATATATGGCTTGGGAACAAGATTGAATGGTCCCCAAGCCAATATGCAATTGAAAACTCCACACCCATGAAGGATTCGAACCCAGACAGCCAGGAGAGCTCTTCATCCCAAAGAGGGGGGGGAACAGGGGCAGTGGTGCAGGTGAAACAGGGATGAAGAGGGGGAACAGGGGGAGAGGTGCAGGTGGAACTGGGATGAAGAGGGGGAACAGGGGGAGAGGTGCAGGTGAAACAGGAATGAAGAGGGGGAACAGGGGGAGTGGTGCAGGTGAAACTGGGATGAAGAGGGGAACAGGGGGAGAGGTGCAGGTGAAACTGGGATGAAGAGGGGGAACAGGGGGAGGTGCAGGTGAAAGAAGGATGAAGAGGGGGAACAGGGGGAGTGGTGCAGGTGAAAAAGGGATGAAGAGGGGGAACAGGGGAGAGGTGCAGGTGAAAGAGGGATGAAGAGGGGGAACAGGGGAGAGGTGCAGGTGAAAGAGGGATGAAGAGGGGGGAACAAGGGGAGTTGTACAGGTGAAAAAGGGATGAAATGGAGTGAAGGAGGTGCAGGAAGGGGGGCAGAGAGTGTGATGTAGGAGGGAGGGAGGACGATGGGAAGGGATGGCGGCGGGAGGGAAGACTACATGATGGGTAAGAAGGGAAGGTGAGTGAACGAAGGGAAGGACTAGCAACGGGAGGGAGGAAAAACAGAGGGAAGGGCGAGAGTGAGAAGCGGCGGAAGACATGAGAACGAAGGGATGGATCTGCGGCGAGAGGGAAGACGATGGGAAGGGCGGGATGGGAGAGGGGCGGGAGTGGGAAGGGCAAAAGGATGGAGGATGAGCAGGTTTATGAGAGGGAGGAAAAGGGACGGAGAAGGTGCCAGAACGAAAGGAGGGAGTTTGGTAGTAAAATAGGAGAGGGAGTGGGGAGGGTGTTGATAGATGGTTATGATAAATGGATAGATTAATGGAAAATTTATATAGGTAGATAGATGGATGGATACATTGATTGCTAAATATATATATTGACGGATAGACGGATGCATAGATGAGTTGATGGACGGAAAGACAGATGGCTATATGGATGGATAGAAAGATGAGTTGATGGACGGATACATGGATAGATAGATGTATATAATGATAAATGGTTGGTTTAATGGGAAGATAGATTGATGGATTGACAGATATAAGTAGATAGATAGATGGATACATTGATGGATACATTTGTGCTAGGTGAACAGTCGAATCAGGTTAAAGAATATCTTTCGATTTGCTATTGCATCAACCGGGATTCGATCGGGGACTATTAGGATTATAACCATCGAACTCTCTCCATTTAGACGCTACGCCTCCAGTTTGTGTGTGTGTGTGTGTGTGTGTGTGTGTGTGTTTGTGTGTGTGTTAGTTAGAGAGAAATAGATGTAGTAGATATAAAAGAGGATAAATACATTTATTTAATAGGCGGGGTCCAAGAGCTAATAACTCGATTCTGCAGATACATATAGTAAATATAAGGATAAAACACACACACACACACACACACACACACACACACACACACACTAGTTGATAATGGACTGTTTTGTGTTCGTATCCATGTGTACTATTGTCATGACCGACAGACACGTGAAGCTATATGTGTTTATGTGTACCTGTAATTAAACTGACATGTGTACGGTAATTATCTGTATGTGTCCATTTTAAAGGTACATATTAGTGAATGTTTATTTATGTAAGTTGATTGACATATGTACGTATGCGCGCGTTTAGTGTTATTGTAATTTATATGGTTAACATGTATACGTTTGAATGACATAGTTTCCCATTATTGTCACATTTTTTGTTACTGTTTCGCTGTTCACTCTCCCTCTCTGACCCCCGTCGACTAATTGTGCTCACGTGTGTTTGTTCAAGGTACGGTAACCATTGGCTTTTTACCCAATAATTTGCAACTATTTGCAAACAAACATTTCTAAAGAACATCTATGTTTCTGATAAATATTCTTTTTCCTAACATACAAGTAAATCACACAGTACCTAACCTCAGTCAGAAACACTTTTCTTACTATCTCTCACAACGTCTTTTGCATATATATCCAATCTTAATAAATTTATAATTTAAATTCATAACTGGCAACCCTCTTCCAGCGCCTTAAAGGCCACCAAACATCATTCTTTTCCATTAACCTCTCCCAAATTATCTTTTGCACCAATACACACACTAGGGGGCTTTATAACTGAGTGGACAGCGCTCTCGACTCGTAATCCTAGTGTCAAAGTTCGATCCCCCGGTGATGGCGCCAACGAAAATCAGCAGAGTTTCATTCATTCATGATGCTCCTCTTACCTAGCAGTACATAGGTACTTGGGCATTAGACACCTGTTACGGGCTGCTTCCTGGGTGTGTGTATGTGGAATTTTTTTTTATTAGCTAGTAAAAATTGATTGATTCACAGTTGAGAGGCGGGCCGAAAGAGCAGAGCTCAACCCTCGCAAGAACAACTAGGTGAACACAACAAGATAAATACTAACTAACCAAGATCTCGTATAATCTACTACATACGCTACCACCTCCCCCAGTACCTCCCCACCTCCCCCCACTCCCTAAATCACTCTACCTAAGTCATTAAAAATATAAAACAAATCAATTAATACACAAAAAATACTAACTATAAATAAAGGAACCAAATTTTAAACATACAGCGACTCCAGCGTGGTCTAGTCGGAGGAGAACGTGTTCTCATCTGGATAGATTGCGATCGAGCCTGTCGGAACGGTTGTGTAACTGCAGGGCACAAATATTTGTGTGTGTCCCCTCCTGTAGCTGCCTCTGTTTCGACAGGTTCCCTGGATAGCTGGAATTGGCCTGGCCCTAGGAAAGTGGGGAAGGGGTGAAATCCGTTGGGCCCACGGATGGATACCTTGGATCCATAGACCTAGGGTAGGTCTAATCACCTGGGATTCGAACCCACGGTGGGAATAAGGGAGGAGATTTGGGGGAGGAGGGGACACAAATGGTTCCTGGAACCAAACCTCACATAAATCCGGACACTCACACACACACACACACACACACACACACACACACACACCCTTATCCGAACATCCACAGGGACACTCACACACACACATCCATAGACTGTGATAAGGGAGACCATCTGAGGGGACACAGATGGCCTCCTGAAACCACAGATGTAACCGGACACATAATCATCCGGACACTCACAGGGACACCCACACTCACCCGGACACTCACAGTGACTCACACACTGACACACATCCATAGACACAAACTGTGATAAGGGAGACCATCTGAGGGGACACAGATGGCCTCCTGGACCCACAGGGTCCATATCCACAGGCTCAGATCAATATTTAAATATACATATATATTATATATTATATATATAATTTTTTAAAGAAAATACACACATATATATATATATATATATATATATATATATATATATATATATATATATATATATATATATATATATATATATATATATATATATATATATAAACAATAAGTAAATACATGACGAACTAAAAATCGAATCATAACACTTATTAAATGAATGAAAATATAATAAAAATAATAAATTGAATAAAAAAAATAAAAAAATGTCAATGACACATAAAGGAATAAAAATATTTTATTCATAATTATTATAATACAATATATATATTATAAATATATTTATATATATATAAAATATATATATATATATATATATATATATATATATATATATATATATATATATATATATATATATATATATATGTCGTACCTATTAGCCAGAACTCACTTCTCAGCCTATTATGCAAGGCCCGATTGGCCTAATAAGCCACGTTTTCATGAATTAATGGTTTTTCAACTACCTAACCTACGTAACCTAACCTAACCTAACTTTTACGGCTACCTAACCTAACCTAACCTATACAGATAGGTTAGGTTAGGTTAGGTAGGGTTGATTAGGTTCAGTCATATATCTACGTTGATTTTAACTCCAATAAAAAAAAATTGTCCTCAAACATAATGAAATAGGTAGCATAATAATCATTTCATAAGAAAAAAATTAGAGAAAATATATTAATTAAGGAAAACTTGGCTTATTAGGCAAATCGGGCCTTGCATAGTAGGCTGAGAAGTGCGTTCTGGCTACTAGGTACGATATATATATATATATATATATATATATATATAGAGAGAGAAGAGAGATTTTTTTTAAACCTAGAAAGGGTATCACCTCTAGTGCAAGTGTAGGGACCCATAGCCTTGGAGAAGAAAATAAAGAGTACTCAGAGAAGACCTTGTGGATCCTCACTGACCACCTTGATACTTTCTTCTCTTCTCTAATAATATATATATATATATATATTATATATATATATATATATATAACAATATATGGCTTGGGAACAAGATTGAATGGTCTCCAAGCCAATATGCAATTGAAAACTCCACACCCATGAAGGATTCGAACCCAGACAGCCAGGAGAGCTCTTCATCCCAAAGAGGGGGGGGAACAGGGGCAGTGGTGCAGGTGAAACAGGGATGAAGAGGGGGAACAGGGGGAGAGGTGCAGGTGGAACTGGGATGAAGAGGGGGAACAGGGGGAGAGGTGCAGGTGAAACAGGAATGAAGAGGGGGGAACAGGGGGAGTGGTGCAGGTGAAACTGGGATGAAGAGGGGGAACAGGGGGAGAGGTGCAGGTGAAACTGGGATGAAGAGGGGGAACAGGGGGAGAGGTGCAGGTGAAAGAAGGATGAAGAGGGGGAACAGGGGGAGTGGTGCAGGTGAAAAGGGATGAAGAGGGGGAAACAGGGGGAGAGGTGCAGGTGAAAGAGGGATGAAGAGGCGGAACAGGGGGAGAGGTGCAGGTGAAAGAGGGATGAGAGGGGGGAACAAGGGGAGTTGTACAGGTGAAAAAGGGATGAAATGGAGTGAAGGAGGTGCAGGAAGGGGGGCAGAGAGTGTGATGTAGGAGGGAGGGAGGACGATGGGAAGGGATGGCGGCGGGAGGGAAGACTACATGATGGGTAAGAAGGGAAGGTGAGTGAACGAAGGGAAGGACTAGCAACGGGAGGGAGGAAAAACAGAGGGAAGGGCGAGAGTGAGAAGCGGCGGAAGACATGAGAACGAAGGGATGGATCTGCGGCGAGAGGGAAGACGATGGGAAGGGCGGGATGGGAGAGGGGCGGGAGTGGGAAGGGCAAAAGGATGGAGGATGAGCAGGTTTATGAGAGGGAGGAAAAGGGATGGAGAAGGTGCCAGAACGAAAGGAGGGAGTTTGGTAGTAAAATAGGAGAGGGAGTGGGGAGGGTGTTGATAGATGGTTATGATAAATGGATAGATTAATGGAAAATTTATATAGGTAGATAGATGGATGGATACATTGATTGCTAAATATATATATTGACGGATAGACGGATGCATAGATGAGTTGATGGACGGAAAGACAGATGGCTATATTGATGGATAGAAAGATGAGTTGATGGACGGATACATGGATAGATAGATGTATATAATGATAAATGGTTGGTTTAATGGGAAGATAGATTGATAGATTGACAGATATAAGTAGATAGATAGATGGATACATTGAATGGATACATTTGTGCTAGGTGAACAGTCGAATCAGGTTAAAGATATCTTTCGATTTGCTATTGCATCAACCGGGATTCGATCGGGGACTATTAGGATTATAACCATCGAACTCTCTCCATTTAGACGCTACGCCTCCAGTTTGTGTGTGTGTGTGTGTATGTGTGTGTGTGTGTGTGTTTGTGTGTGTGTTAGTTAGAGAGAAATAGATGTAGTAGATATAAAAGAGGATAAATACATTTATTTAATAGGCGGGGTCCAAGAGCTAATAACTCGATTCTGCAGATACATATAGTAAATATAAGGATAAAACACACACACACACACACACACACACACACACACACACACACACACACACACACACACACACACACACACTAGTTGATAATGGACTGTTTTGTGTTCGTATCCATGTGTACTATTGTCATGACCGACAGACACGTGAAGCTATATGTGTTTATGTGTACCTGTAATTAAACTGACATGTGTACGGTAATTATCTGTATGTGTCCATTTTAAAGGTACATATTAGTGAATGTTTATTTATGTAAGTTGATTGACATATGTACGTATGCGCGCGTTTAGTGTTATTGTAATTTATATGGTTAACATGTATACGTTGAATGACATAGTTTCCCATTATTGTCACATTTTTTGTTACTGTTTCGCTGTTCACTCTCCCTCTCTGACCCCCGTCGACTAATTGTGCTCACGTGTGTTTGTTCAAGGTACGGTAACCATTGGCTTTTACCCAATAATTTGCAACTATTTGCAAACAAACATTTCTAAAGAACATCTATGTTTCTGATAAATATTCTTTTTTCCTAACATACAAGTAAATCACACAGTACCTAACCTCAGTCAGAAACACTTTTCTTACTATCTCTCACAACGTCTTTTGCATATATATCCTATCTTAATAAATTTATAATTAAATTCATAACTGGCAACCCTCTTCCAGCGCCTTAAAGGCCACCAAACATCATTCTTTTCCATTAACCTCTCCCAAATTATCTTTTGCACCAATACACACACTAGGGGGCTTATAACTGAGTGGACAGCGCTCTCGACTCGTAATCCTAGTGTCAAAGTCGATCCCCGGTGATGGCGCCAACGAAAATCAGCAGAGTTTCATTCATTCATGATGCTCCTCTTACCTAGGCAGTACATAGGTACTTGGGCATTAGACACCTGTTACGGGCTGCTTCCTGGGTGTGTGTATGTGGAATTTTTTTTTTATTAGCTAGTAAAAATTGATTGATTCACAGTTGAGAGGCGGGCCGAAAGAGCAGAGCTCAACCCTCGCAAGAACAACTAGGTGAACACAACAAGATAAATACTAACTAACCAAGATCTCGTATAATCTACCTACATACGCTACCACCTCCCCCAGTACCTCCCCACCTCCCCCCACTCCCTAAATCACTCTACCTAAGTCATTAAAAATATAAAACAAATCAATTAATACACAAAAAATACTAACTATAAATAAAGGAACCAAATTTTAAACATACAGCGACTCCAGCGTGGTCTAGTCGGAGGAGAACGTGTTCTCATCTGGATAGATTGCGATCGAGCCTGTCGGAACGGTTGTGTAACTGCAGGGCACAAATATTTGTGTGTGTCCCCTCCTGTAGCTGCCTCTGTTTCGACAGGTTCCCTGGATAGCTGGAATTGGCCTGGCCCTAGGTAAGTGGGGAAGGGGTGAAATCCGTTGGGCCCACGGATGGATACCTTGGATCCATAGACCTAGGGTAGGTCTAATCACCTGGGATTCGAACCCACGGTGGGAATAAGGGAGGAGATTTGGGGGAGGAGGGGACACAAATGGTTCCTGGAACCAAACCTCACATAATCCGGACACTCACACACACACACACACACACACACACACACACCCTTATCCGAACATCCACAGGGACACTCACACACACACATCCATAGACTGTGATAAGGGAGACCATCTGAGGGGACACAGATGGCCTCCTGAAACCACAGATGTAACCGGACACATAATCATCCGGACACTCACAGGGACACCCACACTCACCCGGACACTCACAGTGACTGACACACTGACACACATCCATAGACACAAACTGTGATAAGGGAGACCATCTGAGGGGACACAGATGGCCTCCTGGACCACAGGGTCCATATCCACAGGCTCAGATCAATATTTAAATATACATATATATTTATATATGTATATATATAAATTTTTTAAAGAAAATACACACACATATATATATATATATATATATATATATATATATATATATATATATATATATATATATATATATATATATATATATATATATATATATATATATATATAAACAATAAGTAAATACATGACGAACTAAAAATCGAATCATAACACTTATTAAATGAATGAAAATATAATAAAAAATAATAAATTGAATAAAAAAAATAAAAAAATGTCAATGACACATAAAGGAATAAAAATATTTTATTCATAATTATTATAATACAATATATATATTATAAATATATTTATATATATATATAAAATATATATATATATATATATATATATATATATATATATATATATATATATATATATATATATATATATATATATATGTCGTACCTATTAGCCAGAACTCACTTCTCAGCCTATTATGCAAGGCCCGATTGGCCTAATAAGCCACGTTTTCATGAATTAATGGTTTTTCAACTACCTAACCTACGTAACCTAACCTAACCTACTTTTACGGCTACCTAACCTAACCTAACCTATACAGATAGGTTAGGTTAGGTTAGGTAGGGTTGATTAGGTTCAGTCATATATCTACGTTGATTTTAACTCCAATAAAAAAAAATTGTCCTCAAACATAATGAAATAGGTAGCATAATAATCATTTCATAAGAAAAAAATTAGAGAAAATATATTAATTAAGGAAAACTTGGCTTATTAGGCAAATCGGGCCTTGCATAGTAGGCTGAGAAGTGCGTTCTGGCTACTAGGTACGATATATATATATATATATATATATATATAATATATATATATATATATATATATATATATATATATATATATATAGAGAGAGAGAGAGATTTTTTTTTAAACCTAGAAAGGGTATCACCTCTAGTGCAAGTGTAGGGACCCATAGCCTTGGAGAAGAAAATAAAGAGTACTCAGAGAAGACCTTGTGGATCCTCACTGACCACCTTGATACTTTCTTCTCTTCTCTAATATATATATATATATATATATATATATATATAAAATATATATATATATATATATATATATATATATATATATATATATATATATATATATATATAACAATATATGGCTTGGGAACAAGTTTGAATGGTCCCCAAGCCAATATGCAATTGAAAACTCCACACCCATGAAGGATTCGAACCCAGACAGCCAGGAGAGCTCTTCATCCAAAGAGGGGGGGGGAACAGGGGCAGTGGTGCAGGTGAAACAGGGATGAAGAGGGGGAAACAGGGGGAGAGGTGCAGGTGGAACTGGGATGAAGAGGGGAACAGGGGGAGAGGTGCAGGTGAAACAGGAATGAAGAGGGGGAACAGGGGGAGTGGTGCAGGTGAAACTGGGATGAAGAGGGGGAACAGGGGGAGAGGTGCAGGTGAAACTGGGATGAAGAGGGGGAACAGGGGGAGAGGTGCAGGTGAAAGAAGGATGAAGAGGGGGAACAGGGGGAGTGGTGCAGGTGAAAAAGGGATGAAGAGGGGGAACAGGGGGAGAGGTGCAGGTGAAAGAGGGATGAAGAGGGGGAACAGGGGGAGAGGTGCAGGTGAAAGAGGGATGAAGAGGGGGGAACAAGGGGAGTTGTACAGGTGAAAAAGGGATGAAATGGAGTGAAGGAGGTGCAGGAAGGGGGGCAGAGAGTGTGATGTAGGAGGGAGGGAGGACGATGGGAAGGGATGGCGGCGGGAGGGAAGACTACATGATGGGTAAGAAGGGAAGGTGAGTGAACGAAGGGAAGGACTAGCAACGGGAGGGAGGAAAAACAGAGGGAAGGGCGAGAGTGAGAAGCGGCGGAAGACATGAGAACGAAGGGATGGATCTGCGGCGAGAGGGAAGACGATGGGAAGGGCGGGATGGGAGAGGGGCGGGAGTGGGAAGGGCAAAAGGATGGAGGATGAGCAGGTTTATGAGAGGGAGGAAAGGGATGGAGAAGGTGCCAGAACGAAAGGAGGGAGTTTGGTAGTAAAATAGGAGAGGGAGTGGGGAGGGTGTTGATAGATGGTTATGATAAATGGATAGATTAATGGAAAATTTATATAGGTAGATAGATGGATGGATACATTGATTGCTAAATATATATATTGACGGATAGACGGATGCATAGATGAGTTGATGGACGGAAAGACAGATGGCTATATGGATGGATAGAAAGATGAGTTGATGGACGGATACATGGATAGATAGATGTATATAATGATAAATGGTTGGTTTAATGGGAAGATAGATTGATGGATTGACAGATATAAGTAGATAGATAGATGGATACATTGATGGATACATTTGTGCTAGGTGAACAGTCGAATCAGGTTAAAGAATATCTTTCGATTTGCTATTGCATCAACCGGGATTCGATCGGGGACTATTAGGATTATAACCATCGAACTCTCTCCATTTAGACGCTACGCCTCCAGTTTGTGTGTGTGTGTGTGTATGTGTGTGTGTGTGTGTGTTTGTGTGTGTGTTAGTTAGAGAGAAATAGATGTAGTAGATATAAAAGAGGATAAATACATTTATTTAATAGGCGGGGTCCAAGAGCTAATAACTCGATTCTGCAGATACATATAGTAAATATAAGGATAAAAACACACACACACACACACACACACACACACACACACACACACACACACACACACACACACTAGTTGATAATGGACTGTTTTGTGTTCGTATCCATGTGTACTATTGTCATGACCGACAGACACGTGAAGCTATATGTGTTTATGTGTACCTGTAATTAAACTGACATGTGTACGGTAATTATCTGTATGTGTCCATTTTAAAGGTACATATTAGTGAATGTTTATTTACGTAAGTTGATTGACATATGTACGTATGCGCGCGTTTAGTGTTATTGTAATTTATATGGTTAACATGTATACGTTTGAATGACATAGTTTCCCATTATTGTCACATTTTTTGTTACTGTTTCGCTGTTCACTCTCCCTCTCTGACCCCCGTCGACTAATTGTGCTCACGTGTGTTTGTTCAAGGTACGGTAACCATTGGCTTTTTACCCAATAATTTGCAACTATTTGCAAACAAACATTTCTAAAGAACATCTATGTTTCTGATAAATATTCTTTTTCCTAACATACAAGTAAATCACACAGTACCTAACCTCAGTCAGAAACACTTTTCTTACTATCTCTCACAACGTCTTTTGCATATATATCCAATCTTAATAAATTTATAATTTAAATTCATAACTGGCAACCCTCTTCCAGCGCCTTAAAGGCCACCAAACATCATTCTTTTCCATTAACCTCTCCCAAATTATCTTTTGCACCAATACACACACTAGGGGGCTTTATAACTGAGTGGACAGCGCTCTCGACTCGTAATCCTAGTGTCAAAGTTCGATCCCCCGGTGATGGCGCCAACGAAAATCAGCAGAGTTTCATTCATTCATGATGCTCCTCTTACCTAGCAGTACATAGGTACTTGGGCATTAGACACCTGTTACGGGCTGCTTCCTGGGTGTGTGTATGTGGAATTTTTTTTTTATTAGCTAGTAAAAATTGATTGATTCACAGTTGAGAGGCGGGCCGAAAGAGCAGAGCTCAACCCTCGCAAGAACAACTAGGTGAACACAACAAGATAAATACTAACTAACCAAGATCTCGTATAATCTACTACATACGCTACCACCTCCCCCAGTACCTCCCCACCTCCCCCCACTCCCTAAATCACTCTACCTAAGTCATTAAAAATATAAAACAAATCAATTAATACACAAAAAATACTAACTATAAATAAAGGAACCAAATTTTAAACATACAGCGACTCCAGCGTGGTCTAGTCGGAGGAGAACGTGTTCTCATCTGGATAGATTGCGATCGAGCCTGTCGGAACGGTTGTGTAACTGCAGGGCACAAATATTTGTGTGTGTCCCCTCCTGTAGCTGCCTCTGTTTCGACAGGTTCCCTGGATAGCTGGAATTGGCCTGGCCCTAGGAAAGTGGGGAAGGGGTGAAATCCGTTGGGCCCACGGATGGATACCTTGGATCCATAGACCTAGGGTAGGTCTAATCACCTGGGATTCGAACCCACGGTGGGAATAAGGGAGGAGATTTGGGGAGGAGGGGACACAAATGGTTCCTGGAACCAAACCTCACATAAATCCGGACACTCACACACACACACACACACACACACACACACACACACACACACCCTTATCCGAACATCCACAGGGACACTCACACACACACATCCATAGACTGTGATAAGGGAGACCATCTGAGGGGACACAGATGGCCTCCTGAAACCACAGATGTAACCGGACACATAATCATCCGGACACTCACAGGGACACCCACACTCACCCGGACACTCACAGTGACTCACACACTGACACACATCCATAGACACAAACTGTGATAAGGGAGACCATCTGAGGGGACACAGATGGCCTCCTGGACCCACAGGGTCCATATCCACAGGCTCAGATCAATATTAAATATACATATATATTTATATATGTATATATATAAATTTTTTAAAGAAAATACACACATATATATATATATATATATATTATATATATATATATATATATATATATATATATATATATATATATATATATATATATATATATATATAAACAATAAGTAAATACATGACGAACTAAAAATCGAATCATAACACTTATTAAATGAATGAAAATATAATAAAAAATAATAAATTGAATAAAAAAATAAAAAAATGTCAATGACACATAAAGGAATAAAAATATTTTATTCATAATTATTATAATACAATATATATATTATAAATATATTTATATATATATATATAAATATATATATATATATATATATATATATATATATATATATATATATATATATATATATATATATATATATATATATATATATATATATATATATATATGTCGTACCTATTAGCCAGAACTCACTTCTCAGCCTATTATGCAAGGCCCGATTGGCCTAATAAGCCACGTTTTCATGAATTAATGGTTTTTCAACTACCTAACCTACGTAACCTAACCTAACCTAACTTTTACGGCTACCTAACCTAACCTAACCTATACAGATAGGTTAGGTTAGGTTAGGTAGGGTTGATTAGGTTCAGTCATATATCTACGTTGATTTTAACTCCAATAAAAAAAAATTGTCCTCAAACATAATGAAATAGGTAGCATAATAATCATTTCATAAGAAAAAAATTAGAGAAAATATATTAATTAAGGAAAACTTGGCTTATTAGGCAAATCGGGCCTTGCATAGTAGGCTGAGAAGTGCGTTCTGGCTACTAGGTACGATATATATATATATATATATATATATATATATATAGAGAGAGAGAGAGATTTTTTTTAAACCTAGAAAGGGTATCACCTCTAGTGCAAGTGTAGGGACCCATAGCCTTGGAGAAGAAAATAAAGAGTACTCAGAGAAGACCTTGTGGATCCTCACTGACCACCTTGATACTTTCTTCTCTTCTCTAATATATATATATATATATATATATATATATATATATATATATATATATATATATATATATATATATATATATATATATATATATATATATATATATATATATATATATAACAATATATGGCTTGGGAACAAGATTGAATGGTCTCCAAGCCAATATGCAATTGAAAACTCCACACCCATGAAGGATTCGAACCCAGACAGCCAGGAGAGCTCTTCATCCCAAAGAGGGGGGGGAACAGGGGCAGTGGTGCAGGTGAAACAGGGATGAAGAGGGGGAACAGGGGGAGAGGTGCAGGTGGAACTGGGATGAAGAGGGGGAACAGGGGGAGAGGTGCAGGTGAAACAGGAATGAAGAGGGGGAACAGGGGGAGTGGTGCAGGTGAAACTGGGATGAAGAGGGGGAACAGGGGGAGAGGTGCAGGTGAAACTGGGATGAAGAGGGGGAACAGGGGGAGAGGTGCAGGTGAAAGAAGGATGAAGAGGGGGAACAGGGGGAGTGGTGCAGGTGAAAAAGGGATGAAGAGGGGGAACAGGGGGAGAGGTGCAGGTGAAAGAGGGATGAAGAGGGGGAACAGGGGGAGAGGTGCAGGTGAAAGAGGGATGAAGAGGGGGGAACAAGGGGAGTTGTACAGGTGAAAAAGGGATGAAATGGAGTGAAGGAGGTGCAGGAAGGGGGCAGAGAGTGTGATGTAGGAGGGAGGGAGGACGATGGGAAGGGATGGCGGCGGGAGGGAAGACTACATGATGGGTAAGAAGGGAAGGTGAGTGAACGAAGGGAAGGACTAGCAACGGGAGGGAGGAAAAACAGAGGGAAGGGCGAGAGTGAGAAGCGGCGGAAGACATGAGAACGAAGGGATGGATCTGCGGCGAGAGGGAAGACGATGGGAAGGGCGGGATGGGAGAGGGGCGGGAGTGGGAAGGGCAAAAGGATGGAGGATGAGCAGGTTTATGAGAGGGAGGAAAAGGGATGGAGAAGGTGCCAGAACGAAAGGAGGGAGTTTGGTAGTAAAATAGGAGAGGGAGTGGGGAGGGTGTTGATAGATGGTTATGATAAATGGATAGATTAATGGAAAATTTATATAGGTAGATAGATGGATGGATACATTGATTGCTAAATATATATATTGACGGATAGACGGATGCATAGATGAGTTGATGGACGGAAAGACAGATGGCTATATGGATGGATAGAAAGATGAGTTGATGGACGGATACATGGATAGATAGATGTATATAATGATAAATGGTTGGTTTAATGGGAAGATAGATTGATAGATTGACAGATATAAGTAGATAGATAGATGGATACATTGATGGATACATTTGTGCTAGGTGAACAGTCGAATCAGGTTAAAGAATATCTTTCGATTTGCTATTGCATCAACCGGGATTCGATCGGGGACTATTAGGATTATAACCATCGAACTCTCTCCATTTAGACGCTACGCCTCCAGTTTGTGTGTGTGTGTGTGTATGTGTGTGTGTGTGTGTGTTTGTGTGTGTGTTAGTTAGAGAGAAATAGATGTAGTAGATATAAAAGAGGATAAATACATTTATTTAATAGGCGGGGTCCAAGAGCTAATAACTCGATTCTGCAGATACATATAGTAAATATAAGGATAAAACACACACACACACACACACACACACACACACACACACACACACACACACACACACACACACACACACTAGTTGATAATGGACTGTTTTGTGTTCGTATCCATGTGTACTATTGTCATGACCGACAGACACGTGAAGCTATATGTGTTTATGTGTACCTGTAATTAAACTGACATGTGTACGGTAATTATCTGTATGTGTCCATTTTAAAGGTACATATTAGTGAATGTTTATTTATGTAAGTTGATTGACATATGTACGTATGCGCGCGTTTAGTGTTATTGTAATTTATATGGTTAACATGTATACGTTTGAATGACATAGTTTCCCATTATTGTCACATTTTTTGTTACTGTTTCGCTGTTCACTCTCCCTCTCTGACCCCCGTCGACTAATTGTGCTCACGTGTGTTTGTTCAAGGTACGGTAACCATTGGCTTTTTACCCAATAATTTGCAACTATTTGCAAACAAACATTTCTAAAGAACATCTATGTTTCTGATAAATATTCTTTTTCCTAACATACAAGTAAATCACACAGTACCTAACCTCAGTCAGAAACACTTTTCTTACTATCTCTCACAACGTCTTTTGCATATATATCCTATCTTAATAAATTTATAATTTAAATTCATAACTGGCAACCCTCTTCCAGCGCCTTAAAGGCCACCAAACATCATTCTTTTCCATTAACCTCTCCCAAATTATCTTTTGCACCAATACACACACTAGGGGCTTTATAACTGAGTGGACAGCGCTCTCGACTCGTAATCCTAGTGTCAAAGTTCGATCCCCCGGTGATGGCGCCAACGAAAATCAGCAGAGTTTCATTCATTCATGATGCTCCTCTTACCTAGCAGTACATAGGTACTTGGGCATTAGACACCTGTTACGGGCTGCTTCCTGGGTGTGTGTATGTGGAATTTTTTTTTTATTAGCTAGTAAAAATTGATTGATTCACAGTTGAGAGGCGGGCCGAAAGAGCAGAGCTCAACCCTCGCAAGAACAACTAGGTGAACACAACAAGATAAATACTAACTAACCAAGATCTCGTATAATCTACTACATACGCTACCACCTCCCCCAGTACCTCCCCACCTCCCCCCACTCCCTAAATCACTCTACCTAAGTCATTAAAAATATAAAACAAATCAATTAATACACAAAAAATACTAACTATAAATAAAGGAACCAAATTTTAAACATACAGCGACTCCAGCGTGGTCTAGTCGGAGGAGAACGTGTTCTCATCTGGATAGATTGCGATCGAGCCTGTCGGAACGGTTGTGTAACTGCAGGGCACAAATATTTGTGTGTGTCCCCTCCTGTAGCTGCCTCTGTTTCGACAGGTTCCCTGGATAGCTGGAATTGGCCTGGCCCTAGGTAAGTGGGGAAGGGGTGAAATCCGTTGGGCCCACGGATGGATACCTTGGATCCATAGACCTAGGGTAGGTCTAATCACCTGGGATTCGAACCCACGGTGGGAATAAGGGAGGAGATTTGGGGGAGGAGGGGACACAAATGGTTCCTGGAACCAAACCTCACATAAATCCGGACACTCACACACACACACACACACACACACACACACACCCTTATCCGAACATCCACAGGGACACTCACACACACACATCCATAGACTGTGATAAGGGAGACCATCTGAGGGGACACAGATGGCCTCCTGAAACCACAGATGTAACCGGACACATAATCATCCGGACACTCACAGGGACACCCACACTCACCCGGACACTCACAGTGACTGACACACTGACACACATCCATAGACACAAACTGTGATAAGGGAGACCATCTGAGGGGACACAGATGGCCTCCTGGACCCACAGGGTCCATATCCACAGGCTCAGATCAATATTTAAATATACATATATATTTATATATGTATATATATAAATTTTTTAAAGAAAATACACACACATATATATATATATATATATATATATATATATATATATATATATATATATATATATATATATATATATATATATATATATATATATAAACAATAAGTAAATACATGACGAACTAAAAATCGAATCATAACACTTATTAAATGAATGAAAATATAATAAAAAATAATAAATTGAATAAAAAAAATAAAAAAATGTCAATGACACATAAAGGAATAAAAATATTTTATTCATAATTATTATAATACAATATATATATTATAAATATATTTATATATATATATAAATATATATATATATATATATATATATATATATATATATATATATATATATATATGTCGTACCTAGTAGCCAGAACTCACTTCTCAGCCTACTATGCAAGGCCCGATTTGCCTAATAAGCCAAGTTTTCATGAATTAATGTTTTTTCGTCTACCTAACCTACCTAACCTAACCTAACCTAGCTTTTTTTGGCTACCTAACCTAACCTTACCTATATATATAGGTTAGGTTAGGTTAGGTAGGGTTGGTTAGGTTCGGTCATATATCTACGTTAATTTTAACTCCAATAAAAAAAAATTGACCTCATACATAGTGAAAAGGGTAGCTTTATCATTTCATAAGAAAAAAATTATAGTAAATATATTAATTCATGAAAACTTGGCTTATTAGGCAAATCGGGCCTTGAATAGTAGGCTGAGAAGTGAGTTCTGGCTACTAGGTACGACATATATATATATATATATATATATATATATATATATATATATATATATATATATATATATATATATATATATATGTCGTACCTATTAGCCAGAACTCACTTCTCAGCCTATTATGCAAGGCCCGATTGGCCTAATAAGCCACGTTTTCATGAATTAATGGTTTTTCAACTACCTAACCTACGTAACCTAACCTAACCTAACTTTTACGGCTACCTAACCTAACCTAACCTATACAGATAGGTTAGGTTAGGTTAGGTAGGGTTGATTAGGTTCAGTCATATATCTACGTTGATTTTAACTCCAATAAAAAAAAATTGTCCTCAAACATAATGAAATAGGTAGCATAATAATCATTTCATAAGAAAAAAATTAGAGAAAATATATTAATTAAGGAAAACTTGGCTTATTAGGCAAATCGGGCCTTGCATAGTAGGCTGAGAAGTGCGTTCTGGCTACTAGGTACGATATATATATATATATATATATATATATATATATATATATATATATATATATATATATATATATATATATATATATATATATAGAGAGAGAGAGAGAGATTTTTTTTAAACCTAGAAAGGGTATCACCTCTAGTGCAAGTGTAGGGACCCATAGCCTTGGAGAAGAAAATAAAGAGTACTCAGAGAAGACCTTGTGGATCCTCACTGACCACCTTGATACTTTCTTCTCTTCTCTAATATATATATATATATATATATATATATATATATATATATAAATATATATATATATATATATATATATATATATATATATATATATATATATATATATATATATATATATAACAATATATGGCTTGGGAACAAGTTTGAATGGTCCCCAAGCCAATATGCAATTGAAAACTCCACACCCATGAAGGATTCGAACCCAGACAGCCAGGAGAGCTCTTCATCCCAAAGAGGGGGGGGAACAGGGGCAGTGGTGCAGGTGAAACAGGGATGAAGAGGGGGAACAGGGGGAGAGGTGCAGGTGGAACTGGGATGAAGAGGGGGAACAGGGGGAGAGGTGCAGGTGAAACAGGAATGAAGAGGGGGAACAGGGGGAGTGGTGCAGGTGAAACTGGGATGAAGAGGGGGAACAGGGGGAGAGGTGCAGGTGAAACTGGGATGAAGAGGGGGAACAGGGGGAGAGGTGCAGGTGAAAGAAGGATGAAGAGGGGGAACAGGGGGAGTGGTGCAGGTGAAAAAGGGATGAAGAGGGGGAACAGGGGGAGAGGTGCAGGTGAAAGAGGGATGAAGAGGGGGAACAGGGGGAGAGGTGCAGGTGAAAGAGGGATGAAGAGGGGGGAACAAGGGGAGTTGTACAGGTGAAAAAGGGATGAAATGGAGTGAAGGAGGTGCAGGAAGGGGGGCAGAGAGTGTGATGTAGGAGGGAGGGAGGACGATGGGAAGGGATGGCGGCGGGAGGGAAGACTACATGATGGGTAAGAAGGGAAGGTGAGTGAACGAAGGGAAGGACTAGCAACGGGAGGGAGGAAAAACAGAGGGAAGGGCGAGAGTGAGAAGCGGCGGAAGACATGAGAACGAAGGGATGGATCTGCGGCGAGAGGGAAGACGATGGGAAGGGCGGGATGGGAGAGGGGCGGGAGTGGGAAGGGCAAAAGGATGGAGGATGAGCAGGTTTATGAGAGGGAGGAAAAGGGATGGAGAAGGTGCCAGAACGAAAGGAGGGAGTTTGGTAGTAAAATAGGAGAGGGAGTGGGGAGGGTGTTGATAGATGGTTATGATAAATGGATAGATTAATGGAAAATTTATATAGGTAGATAGATGGATGGATACATTGATTGCTAAATATATATATTGACGGATAGACGGATGCATAGATGAGTTGATGGACGGAAAGACAGATGGCTATATGGATGGATAGAAAGATGAGTTGATGGACGGATACATGGATAGATAGATGTATATAATGATAAATGGTTGGTTTAATGGGAAGATAGATTGATGGATTGACAGATATAAGTAGATAGATAGATGGATACATTGATGGATACATTTGTGCTAGGTGAACAGTCGAATCAGGTTAAAGAATATCTTTCGATTTGCTATTGCATCAACCGGGATTCGATCGGGGACTATTAGGATTATAACCATCGAACTCTCTCCATTTAGACGCTACGCCTCCAGTTTGTGTGTGTGTGTGTGTATGTGTGTGTGTGTGTGTGTTTGTGTGTGTGTTAGTTAGAGAGAAATAGATGTAGTAGATATAAAAGAGGATAAATACATTTATTTAATAGGCGGGGTCCAAGAGCTAATAACTCGATTCTGCAGATACATATAGTAAATATAAGGATAAAACACACACACACACACACACACACACACACACACACACACACACACACACACACACACACACACACTAGTTGATAATGGACTGTTTTGTGTTCGTATCCATGTGTACTATTGTCATGACCGACAGACACGTGAAGCTATATGTGTTTATGTGTACCTGTAATTAAACTGACATGTGTACGGTAATTATCTGTATGTGTCCATTTTAAAGGTACATATTAGTGAATGTTTATTTACGTAAGTTGATTGACATATGTACGTATGCGCGCGTTTAGTGTTATTGTAATTTATATGGTTAACATGTATACGTTTGAATGACATAGTTTCCCATTATTGTCACATTTTTTGTTACTGTTTCGCTGTTCACTCTCCCTCTCTGACCCCCGTCGACTAATTGTGCTCACGTGTGTTTGTTCAAGGTACGGTAACCATTGGCTTTTTACCCAATAATTTGCAACTATTTGCAAACAAACATTTCTAAAGAACATCTATGTTTCTGATAAATATTCTTTTTCCTAACATACAAGTAAATCACACAGTACCTAACCTCAGTCAGAAACACTTTTCTTACTATCTCTCACAACGTCTTTTGCATATATATCCAATCTTAATAAATTTATAATTTAAATTCATAACTGGCAACCCTCTTCCAGCGCCTTAAAGGCCACCAAACATCATTCTTTTCCATTAACCTCTCCCAAATTATCTTTTGCACCAATACACACACTAGGGGGCTTTATAACTGAGTGGACAGCGCTCTCGACTCGTAATCCTAGTGTCAAAGTTCGATCCCCCGGTGATGGCGCCAACGAAAATCAGCAGAGTTTCATTCATTCATGATGCTCCTCTTACCTAGCAGTACATAGGTACTTGGGCATTAGACACCTGTTACGGGCTGCTTCCTGGGTGTGTGTATGTGGAATTTTTTTTTTATTAGCTAGTAAAAATTGATTGATTCACAGTTGAGAGGCGGGCCGAAAGAGCAGAGCTCAACCCTCGCAAGAACAACTAGGTGAACACAACAAGATAAATACTAACTAACCAAGATCTCGTATAATCTACTACATACGCTACCACCTCCCCCAGTACCTCCCCACCTCCCCCCACTCCCTAAATCACTCTACCTAAGTCATTAAAAATATAAAACAAATCAATTAATACACAAAAAATACTAACTATAAATAAAGGAACCAAATTTTAAACATACAGCGACTCCAGCGTGGTCTAGTCGGAGGAGAACGTGTTCTCATCTGGATAGATTGCGATCGAGCCTGTCGGAACGGTTGTGTAACTGCAGGGCACAAATATTTGTGTGTGTCCCCTCCTGTAGCTGCCTCTGTTTCGACAGGTTCCCTGGATAGCTGGAATTGGCCTGGCCCTAGGAAAGTGGGGAAGGGGTGAAATCCGTTGGGCCCACGGATGGATACCTTGGATCCATAGACCTAGGGTAGGTCTAATCACCTGGGATTCGAACCCACGGTGGGAATAAGGGAGGAGATTTGGGGGAGGAGGGGACACAAATGGTTCCTGGAACCAAACCTCACATAAATCCGGACACTCACACACACACACACACACACCCTTATCCGAACATCCACAGGGACACTCACACACACACATCCATAGACTGTGATAAGGGAGACCATCTGAGGGGACACAGATGGCCTCCTGAAACCACAGATGTAACCGGACACATAATCATCCGGACACTCACAGGGACACCCACACTCACCCGGACACTCACAGTGACTCACACACTGACACACATCCATAGACACAAACTGTGATAAGGGAGACCATCTGAGGGGACACAGATGGCCTCCTGGACCCACAGGGTCCATATCCACAGGCTCAGATCAATATTTAAATATACATATATATTTATATATGTATATATATAAATTTTTTAAAGAAAATACACACATATATATATATATATATATATATATATATATATATATATATATATATATATATATATATATATATATATATATATATAAACAATAAGTAAATACATGACGAACTAAAAATCGAATCATAACACTTATTAAATGAATGAAAATATAATAAAAAATAATAAATTGAATAAAAAAAATAAAAAAATGTCAATGACACATAAAGGAATAAAAATATTTTATTCATAATTATTATAATACAATATATATATTATAAATATATTTATATATATATATAAATATATATATATATATATATATATATATATATATATATATATATATATATATATATATATATATATATATATATATATGTCGTACCTATTAGCCAGAACTCACTTCTCAGCCTATTATGCAAGGCCCGATTGGCCTAATAAGCCACGTTTTCATGAATTAATGGTTTTTCAACTACCTAACCTACGTAACCTAACCTAACCTAACTTTTACGGCTACCTAACCTAACCTAACCTATACACATAGGTTAGGTTAGGTTAGGTAGGGTTGATTAGGTTCAGTCATATATCTACGTTGATTTTAACTCCAATAAAAAAAAATTGTCCTCAAACATAATGAAATAGGTAGCATAATAATCATTTCATAAGAAAAAAATTAGAGAAAATATATTAATTAAGGAAAACTTGGCTTATTAGGCAAATCGGGCCTTGCATAGTAGGCTGAGAAGTGCGTTCTGGCTACTAGGTACGATATATATATATATATATATATATATATATAGAGAGAGAGAGAGATTTTTTTTAAACCTAGAAAGGGTATCACCTCTAGTGCAAGTGTAGGGACCCATAGCCTTGGAGAAGAAAATAAAGAGTACTCAGAGAAGACCTTGTGGATCCTCACTGACCACCTTGATACTTTCTTCTCTTCTCTAATATATATATATATATATATATATATATATATATATATATATATATATATATATATATATATATATATATATATATATATATATATATATATATATATATATATAACAATATATGGCTTGGGAACAAGATTGAATGGTCTCCAAGCCAATATGCAATTGAAAACTCCACACCCATGAAGGATTCGAACCCAGACAGCCAGGAGAGCTCTTCATCCCAAAGAGGGGGGGGAACAGGGGCAGTGGTGCAGGTGAAACAGGGATGAAGAGGGGGAACAGGGGGAGAGGTGCAGGTGGAACTGGGATGAAGAGGGGGAACAGGGGGAGAGGTGCAGGTGAAACAGGAATGAAGAGGGGGAACAGGGGGAGTGGTGCAGGTGAAACTGGGATGAAGAAGGGGAACAGGGGGAGAGGTGCAGGTGAAACTGGGATGAAGAGGGGGAACAGGGGGAGAGGTGCAGGTGAAAGAAGGATGAAGAGGGGGAACAGGGGGAGTGGTGCAGGTGAAAAAGGGATGAAGAGGGGGAACAGGGGGAGAGGTGCAGGTGAAAGAGGGATGAAGAGGGGGAACAGGGGGAGAGGTGCAGGTGAAAGAGGGATGAAGAGGGGGGAACAAGGGGAGTTGTACAGGTGAAAAAGGGATGAAATGGAGTGAAGGAGGTGCAGGAAGGGGGGCAGAGAGTGTGATGTAGGAGGGAGGGAGGACGATGGGAAGGGATGGCGGCGGGAGGGAAGACTACATGATGGGTAAGAAGGGAAGGTGAGTGAACGAAGGGAAGGACTAGCAACGGGAGGGAGGAAAAACAGAGGGAAGGGCGAGAGTGAGAAGCGGCGGAAGACATGAGAACGAAGGGATGGATCTGCGGCGAGAGGGAAGACGATGGGAAGGGCGGGATGGGAGAGGGGCGGGAGTGGGAAGGGCAAAAGGATGGAGGATGAGCAGGTTTATGAGAGGGAGGAAAAGGGATGGAGAAGGTGCCAGAACGAAAGGAGGGAGTTTGGTAGTAAAATAGGAGAGGGAGTGGGGAGGGTGTTGATAGATGGTTATGATAAATGGATAGATTAATGGAAAATTTATATAGGTAGATAGATGGATGGATACATTGATTGCTAAATATATATATTGACGGATAGACGGATGCATAGATGAGTTGATGGACGGAAAGACAGATGGCTATATGGATGGATAGAAAGATGAGTTGATGGACGGATACATGGATAGATAGATGTATATAATGATAAATGGTTGGTTTAATGGGAAGATAGATTGATGGATTGACAGATATAAGTAGATAGATAGATGGATACATTGATGGATACATTTGTGCTAGGTGAACAGTCGAATCAGGTTAAAGAATATCTTTCGATTTGCTATTGCATCAACCGGGATTCGATCGGGGACTATTAGGATTATATCCATCGAACTCTCTCCATTTAGACGCTACGCCTCCAGTTTGTGTGTGTGTGTGTGTGTATGTGTGTGTGTGTGTGTGTTTGTGTGTGTGTTAGTTAGAGAGAAATAGATGTAGTAGATATAAAAGAGGATAAATACATTTATTTAATAGGCGGGGTCCAAGAGCTAATAACTCGATTCTGCAGATACATATAGTAAATATAAGGATAAAACACACACACACACACACACACACACACACACACACACACACACACACACTAGTTGATAATGGACTGTTTTGTGTTCGTATCCATGTGTACTATTGTCATGACCGACAGACACGGGAAGCTATATGTGTTTATGTGTACCTGTAATTAAACTGACATGTGTACGGTAATTATCTGTATGTGTCCATTTTAAAGGTACATATTAGTGAATGTTTATTTATGTAAGTTGATTGACATATGTACGTATGCGCGCGTTTAGTGTTATTGTAATTTATATGGTTAACATGTATACGTTTGAATGACATAGTTTCCCATTATTGTCACATTTTTTGTTACTGTTTCGCTGTTCACTCTCCCTCTCTGACCCCCGTCGACTAATTGTGCTCACGTGTGTTTGTTCAAGGTACGGTAACCATTGGCTTTTTACCCAATAATTTGCAACTATTTGCAAACAAACATTTCTAAAGAACATCTATGTTTCTGATAAATATTCTTTTTCCTAACATACAAGTAAATCACACAGTACCTAACCTCAGTCAGAAACACTTTTCTTACTATCTCTCACAACGTCTTTTGCATATATATCCTATCTTAATAAATTTATAATTTAAATTCATAACTGGCAACCCTCTTCCAGCGCCTTAAAGGCCACCAAACATCATTCTTTTCCATTAACCTCTCCCAAATTATCTTTTGCACCAATACACACACTAGGGGGCTTTATAACTGAGTGGACAGCGCTCTCGACTCGTAATCCTAGTGTCAAAGTTCGATCCCCCGGTGATGGCGCCAACGAAAATCAGCAGAGTTTCATTCATTCATGATGCTCCTCTTACCTAGCAGTACATAGGTACTTGGGCATTAGACACCTGTTACGGGCTGCTTCCTGGGTGTGTGTATGTGGAATTTTTTTTTTATTAGCTAGTAAAAATTGATTGATTCACAGTTGAGAGGCGGGCCGAAAGAGCAGAGCTCAACCCTCGCAAGAACAACTAGGTGAACACAACAAGATAAATACTAACTAACCAAGATCTCGTATAATCTACTACATACGCTACCACCTCCCCCAGTACCTCCCCACCTCCCCCCACTCCCTAAATCACTCTACCTAAGTCATTAAAAATATAAAACAAATCAATTAATACACAAAAAATACTAACTATAAATAAAGGAACCAAATTTTAAACATACAGCGACTCCAGCGTGGTCTAGTCGGAGGAGAACGTGTTCTCATCTGGATAGATTGCGATCGAGCCTGTCGGAACGGTTGTGTAACTGCAGGGCACAAATATTTGTGTGTGTCCCCTCCTGTAGCTGCCTCTGTTTCGACAGGTTCCCTGGATAGCTGGAATTGGCCTGGCCCTAGGAAAGTGGGGAAGGGGTGAAATCCGTTGGGCCCACGGATGGATACCTTGGATCCATAGACCTAGGGTAGGTCTAATCACCTGGGATTCGAACCCACGGTGGGAATAAGGGAGGAGATTTGGGGGAGGAGGGGACACAAATGGTTCCTGGAACCAAACCTCACATAAATCCGGACACTCACACACACACACACACACACACCCTTATCCGAACATCCACAGGGACACTCACACACACACATCCATAGACTGTGATAAGGGAGACCATCTGAGGGGATACAGATGGCCTCCTGAAACCACAGATGTAACCGGACACATAATCATCCGGACACTCACAGGGACACCCACACTCACCCGGACACTCACAGTGACTCACACACTGACACACATCCATAGACACAAACTGTGATAAGGGAGACCATCTGAGGGGACACAGATGGCCTCCTGGACCCACAGGGTCCATATCCACAGGCTCAGATCAATATTTAAATATACATATATATTTATATATGTATATATATAAATTTTTTAAAGAAAATACACACATATATATATATATATATATATATATATATATATATATATATATATATATATATATATATATATATATATATATATATATATATATATATATATAAACAATAAGTAAATACATGACGAACTAAAAATCGAATCATAACACTTATTAAATGAATGAAAATATAATAAAAAATAATAAATTGAATAAAAAAAATAAAAAAATGTCAATGACACATAAAGGAATAAAAATATTTTATTCATAATTATTATAATACAATATATATATTATAAATATATTTATATATATATATAAATATATATATATATATATATATATATATATATATATATATATATATATATATATATATATATATATATATGTCGTACCTATTAGCCAGAACTCACTTCTCAGCCTATTATGCAAGGCCCGATTGGCCTAATAAGCCACGTTTTCATGAATTAATGGTTTTTCAACTACCTAACCTACGTAACCTAACCTAACCTAACTTTTACGGCTACCTAACCTAACCTAACCTATACAGATAGGTTAGGTTAGGTTAGGTAGGGTTGACTAGGTTCAGTCATATATCTACGTTGATTTTAACTCCAATAAAAAAAAATTGTCCTCAAACATAATGAAATAGGTAGCATAATAATCATTTCATAAGAAAAAAATTAGAGAAAATATATTAATTAAGGAAAACTTGGCTTATTAGGCAAATCGGGCCTTGCATAGTAGGCTGAGAAGTGCGTTCTGGCTACTAGGTACGATATATATATATATATATATATATATATATATATATATATATATATATAGAGAGAGAGATTTTTTTTAAACCTAGAAAGGGTATCACCTCTAGTGCAAGTGTAGGGACCCATAGCCTTGGAGAAGAAAATAAAGAGTACTCAGAGAAGACCTTGTGGATCCTCACTGACCACCTTGATACTTTCTTCTCTTCTCTAATATATATATATATATATATATATATATATATATATATATATATATATATATATATATATATATATATATATATATATATATATATATATATATAACAATATATGGCTTGGGAACAAGATTGAATGGTCTCCAAGCCAATATGCAATTGAAAACTCCACACCCATGAAGGATTCGAACCCAGACAGCCAGGAGAGCTCTTCATCCCAAAGAGGGGGGGGAACAGGGGCAGTGGTGCAGGTGAAACAGGGATGAAGAGGGGGAACAGGGGGAGAGGTGCAGGTGGAACTGGGATGAAGAGGGGGAACAGGGGGAGAGGTGCAGGTGAAACAGGAATGAAGAGGGGGAACAGGGGGAGTGGTGCAGGTGAAACTGGGATGAAGAGGGGGAACAGGGGGAGAGGTGCAGGTGAAACTGGGATGAAGAGGGGGAACAGGGGGAGAGGTGCAGGTGAAAGAAGGATGAAGAGGGGGAACAGGGGGAGTGGTGCAGGTGAAAAAGGGATGAAGAGGGGGAACAGGGGGAGAGGTGCAGGTGAAAGAGGGATGAAGAGGGGGAACAGGGGGAGAGGTGCAGGTGAAAGAGGGATGAAGAGGGGGGAACAAGGGGAGTTGTACAGGTGAAAAAGGGATGAAATGGAGTGAAGGAGGTGCAGGAAGGGGGGCAGAGAGTGTGATGTAGGAGGGAGGGAGGACGATGGG
The DNA here is from genome assembly GCF_040958095.1 of Procambarus clarkii. NCBI lineage: Eukaryota > Metazoa > Arthropoda > Malacostraca > Decapoda > Cambaridae > Procambarus > Procambarus clarkii. The sequence goes on along the minus strand of NC_091150.1, from coordinate 4,109,987 downwards.
AAGGGATGGCGGCGGGAGGGAAGACTACATGATGGGTAAGAAGGGAAGGTGAGTGAACGAAGGGAAGGACTAGCAACGGGAGGGAGGAAAAACAGAGGGAAGGGCGAGAGTGAGAAGCGGCGGAAGACATGAGAACGAAGGGATGGATCTGCGGCGAGAGGGAAGACGATGGGAAGGGCGGGATGGGAGAGGGGCGGGAGTGGGAAGGGCAAAAGGATGGAGGATGAGCAGGTTTATGAGAGGGAGGAAAAGGGATGGAGAAGGTGCCAGAACGAAAGGAGGGAGTTTGGTAGTAAAATAGGAGAGGGAGTGGGGAGGGTGTTGATAGATGGTTATGATAAATGGATAGATTAATGGAAAATTTATATAGGTAGATAGATGGATGGATACATTGATTGCTAAATATATATATTGACGGATAGACGGATGCATAGATGAGTTGATGGACGGAAAGACAGATGGCTATATGGATGGATAGAAAGATGAGTTGATGGACGGATACATGGATAGATAGATGTATATAATGATAAATGGTTGGTTTAATGGGAAGATAGATTGATGGATTGACAGATATAAGTAGATAGATAGATGGATACATTGATGGATACATTTGTGCTAGGTGAACAGTCGAATCAGGTTAAAGAATATCTTTCGATTTGCTATTGCATCAACCGGGATTCGATCGGGGACTATTAGGATTATAACCATCGAACTCTCTCCATTTAGACGCTACGCCTCCAGTTTGTGTGTGTGTGTGTGTATGTGTGTGTGTGTGTGTGTTTGTGTGTGTGTTAGTTAGAGAGAAATAGATGTAGTAGATATAAAAGAGGATAAATACATTTATTTAATAGGCGGGGTCCAAGAGCTAATAACTCGATTCTGCAGATACATATAGTAAATATAAGGATAAAACACACACACACACACACACACACACACACACACACACACACACACACACACTAGTTGATAATGGACTGTTTTGTGTTCGTATCCATGTGTACTATTGTCATGACCGACAGACACGGGAAGCTATATGTGTTTATGTGTACCTGTAATTAAACTGACATGTGTACGGTAATTATCTGTATGTGTCCATTTTAAAGGTACATATTAGTGAATGTTTATTTATGTAAGTTGATTGACATATGTACGTATGCGCGCGTTTAGTGTTATTGTAATTTATATGGTTAACATGTATACGTTTGAATGACATAGTTTCCCATTATTGTCACATTTTTTGTTACTGTTTCGCTGTTCACTCTCCCTCTCTGACCCCCGTCGACTAATTGTGCTCACGTGTGTTTGTTCAAGGTACGGTAACCATTGGCTTTTTACCCAATAATTTGCAACTATTTGCAAACAAACATTTCTAAAGAACATCTATGTTTCTGATAAATATTCTTTTTCCTAACATACAAGTAAATCACACAGTACCTAACCTCAGTCAGAAACACTTTTCTTACTATCTCTCACAACGTCTTTTGCATATATATCCTATCTTAATAAATTTATAATTTAAATTCATAACTGGCAACCCTCTTCCAGCGCCTTAAAGGCCACCAAACATCATTCTTTTCCATTAACCTCTCCCAAATTATCTTTTGCACCAATACACACACTAGGGGGCTTTATAACTGAGTGGACAGCGCTCTCGACTCGTAATCCTAGTGTCAAAGTTCGATCCCCCGGTGATGGCGCCAACGAAAATCAGCAGAGTTTCATTCATTCATGATGCTCCTCTTACCTAGCAGTACATAGGTACTTGGGCATTAGACACCTGTTACGGGCTGCTTCCTGGGTGTGTGTATGTGGAATTTTTTTTTTATTAGCTAGTAAAAATTGATTGATTCACAGTTGAGAGGCGGGCCGAAAGAGCAGAGCTCAACCCTCGCAAGAACAACTAGGTGAACACAACAAGATAAATACTAACTAACCAAGATCTCGTATAATCTACTACATACGCTACCACCTCCCCCAGTACCTCCCCACCTCCCCCCACTCCCTAAATCACTCTACCTAAGTCATTAAAAATATAAAACAAATCAATTAATACACAAAAAATACTAACTATAAATAAAGGAACCAAATTTTAAACATACAGCGACTCCAGCGTGGTCTAGTCGGAGGAGAACGTGTTCTCATCTGGATAGATTGCGATCGAGCCTGTCGGAACGGTTGTGTAACTGCAGGGCACAAATATTTGTGTGTGTCCCCTCCTGTAGCTGCCTCTGTTTCGACAGGTTCCCTGGATAGCTGGAATTGGCCTGGCCCTAGGAAAGTGGGGAAGGGGTGAAATCCGTTGGGCCCACGGATGGATACCTTGGATCCATAGACCTAGGGTAGGTCTAATCACCTGGGATTCGAACCCACGGTGGGAATAAGGGAGGAGATTTGGGGGAGGAGGGGACACAAATGGTTCCTGGAACCAAACCTCACATAAATCCGGACACTCACACACACACACACACACACACCCTTATCCGAACATCCACAGGGACACTCACACACACACATCCATAGACTGTGATAAGGGAGACCATCTGAGGGGACACAGATGGCCTCCTGAAACCACAGATGTAACCGGACACATAATCATCCGGACACTCACAGGGACACCCACACTCACCCGGACACTCACAGTGACTCACACACTGACACACATCCATAGACACAAACTGTGATAAGGGAGACCATCTGAGGGGACACAGATGGCCTCCTGGACCCACAGGGTCCATATCCACAGGCTCAGATCAATATTTAAATATACATATATATTTATATATGTATATATATAAATTTTTTAAAGAAAATACACACATATATATATATATATATATATATATATATATATATATATATATATATATATATATATATAAACAATAAGTAAATACATGACGAACTAAAAATCGAATCATAACACTTATTAAATGAATGAAAATATAATAAAAAATAATAAATTGAATAAAAAAAATAAAAAAATGTCAATGACACATAAAGGAATAAAAATATTTTATTCATAATTATTATAATACAATATATATATTATAAATATATTTATATATATATATAAATATATATATATATATATATATATATATATATATATATATATATATATATATATATATATATATATATATGTCGTACCTAATAGCCAGAACGCACTTCTCAGCCTACTATTCAAGGCCCGATTTGCCTAATAAGCCAAGTTTTCATGAATTAATGTTTTTTCGTCTACCTAACCTACCTAACCTAACCTAACCTAGCTTTTTTTGGCTACCTAACCTAACCTTACATATAAATATAGGTTAGGTTAGGTTAGGTAGGGTTGGTTAGGTTCGGTCATATATCTACGTTAATTTTAACTCCAATAAAAAAAATTGACCTCATACATAGAGAAAAGGGTTGCTTTATCACTTCATAAGAAAAAAATTATAGTAAATATATTAATTCAGGAAAACTTGGCTTATTAGGCAAATCGGGCCTTGAATAGTAGGCTGAGAAGTGAGTTCTGGCTACTAGGTACGACATATATATATATATATATATATATATATATATATATATATATATATATATATGTCGTACCTATTAGCCAGAACTCACTTCTCAGCCTATTATGCAAGGCCCGATTGGCCTAATAAGCCACGTTTTCATGAATTAATGGTTTTTCAACTACCTAACCTACGTAACCTAACCTAACCTAACTTTTACGGCTACCTAACCTAACCTAACCTATACAGATAGGTTAGGTTAGGTTAGGTAGGGTTGATTAGGTTCAGTCATATATCTACGTTGATTTTAACTCCAATAAAAAAAAATTGTCCTCAAACATAATGAAATAGGTAGCATAATAATCATTTCATAAGAAAAAAATTAGAGAAAATATATTAATTAAGGAAAACTTGGCTTATTAGGCAAATCGGGCCTTGCATAGTAGGCTGAGAAGTGCGTTCTGGCTACTAGGTACGATATATATATATATATATATATATATATATATATATATATAGAGAGAGAGAGAGATTTTTTTTAAACCTAGAAAGGGTATCACCTCTAGTGCAAGTGTAGGGACCCATAGCCTTGGAGAAGAAAATAAAGAGTACTCAGAGAAGACCTTGTGGATCCTCACTGACCACCTTGATACTTTCTTCTCTTCTCTAATATATATATATATATATATATATATATATATATATATATATATATATATATATATATATATATATATATATATATATATATATATATATATATATATATAACAATATATGGCTTGGGAACAAGATTGAATGGTCTCCAAGCCAATATGCAATTGAAAACTCCACACCCATGAAGGATTCGAACCCAGACAGCCAGGAGAGCTCTTCATCCCAAAGAGGGGGGGGAACAGGGGCAGTGGTGCAGGTGAAACAGGGATGAAGAGGGGGAACAGGGGGAGAGGTGCAGGTGGAACTGGGATGAAGAGGGGGAACAGGGGGAGAGGTGCAGGTGAAACAGGAATGAAGAGGGGGAACAGGGGGAGTGGTGCAGGTGAAACTGGGATGAAGAGGGGGAACAGGGGGAGAGGTGCAGGTGAAACTGGGATGAAGAGGGGGAACAGGGGGAGAGGTGCAGGTGAAAGAAGGATGAAGAGGGGGAACAGGGGGAGTGGTGCAGGTGAAAAAGGGATGAAGAGGGGGAACAGGTGCAGGTGAAAGAGGGATGAAGAGGGGGAACAGGGGGAGAGGTGCAGGTGAAAGAGGGATGAAGAGGGGGGAACAAGGGGAGTTGTACAGGTGAAAAAGGGATGAAATGGAGTGAAGGAGGTGCAGGAAGGGGGGCAGAGAGTGTGATGTAGGAGGGAGGGAGGACGATGGGAAGGGATGGCGGCGGGAGGGAAGACTACATGATGGGTAAGAAGGGAAGGTGAGTGAACGAAGGGAAGGACTAGCAACGGGAGGGAGGAAAAACAGAGGGAAGGGCGAGAGTGAGAAGCGGCGGAAGACATGAGAACGAAGGGATGGATCTGCGGCGAGAGGGAAGACGATGGGAAGGGCGGGATGGGAGAGGGGCGGGAGTGGGAAGGGCAAAAGGATGGAGGATGAGCAGGTTTATGAGAGGGAGGAAAAGGGATGGAGAAGGTGCCAGAACGAAAGGAGGGAGTTTGGTAGTAAAATAGGAGAGGGAGTGGGGAGGGTGTTGATAGATGGTTATGATAAATGGATAGATTAATGGAAAATTTATATAGGTAGATAGATGGATGGATACATTGATTGCTAAATATATATATTGACGGATAGACGGATGCATAGATGAGTTGATGGACGGAAAGACAGATGGCTATATGGATGGATAGAAAGATGAGTTGATGGACGGATACATGGATAGATAGATGTATATAATGATAAATGGTTGGTTTAATGGGAAGATAGATTGATGGATTGACAGATATAAGTAGATAGATAGATGGATACATTGATGGATACATTTGTGCTAGGTGAACAGTCGAATCAGGTTAAAGAATATCTTTCGATTTGCTATTGCATCAACCGGGATTCGATCGGGGACTATTAGGATTATAACCATCGAACTCTCTCCATTTAGACGCTACGCCTCCAGTTTGTGTGTGTGTGTGTGTATGTGTGTGTGTGTGTGTGTTTGTGTGTGTGTTAGTTAGAGAGAAATAGATGTAGTAGATATAAAAGAGGATAAATACATTTATTTAATAGGCGGGGTCCAAGAGCTAATAACTCGATTCTGCAGATACATATAGTAAATATAAGGATAAAACACACACACACACACACACACACACACACACACACACACACACACACACACACACTAGTTGATAATGGACTGTTTTGTGTTCGTATCCATGTGTACTATTGTCATGACCGACAGACACGGGAAGCTATATGTGTTTATGTGTACCTGTAATTAAACTGACATGTGTACGGTAATTATCTGTATGTGTCCATTTTAAAGGTACATATTAGTGAATGTTTATTTATGTAAGTTGATTGACATATGTACGTATGCGCGCGTTTAGTGTTATTGTAATTTATATGGTTAACATGTATACGTTTGAATGACATAGTTTCCCATTATTGTCACATTTTTTGTTACTGTTTCGCTGTTCACTCTCCCTCTCTGACCCCCGTCGACTAATTGTGCTCACGTGTGTTTGTTCAAGGTACGGTAACCATTGGCTTTTTACCCAATAATTTGCAACTATTTGCAAACAAACATTTCTAAAGAACATCTATGTTTCTGATAAATATTCTTTTTCCTAACATACAAGTAAATCACACAGTACCTAACCTCAGTCAGAAACACTTTTCTTACTATCTCTCACAACGTCTTTTGCATATATATCCTATCTTAATAAATTTATAATTTAAATTCATAACTGGCAACCCTCTTCCAGCGCCTTAAAGGCCACCAAACATCATTCTTTTCCATTAACCTCTCCCAAATTATCTTTTGCACCAATACACACACTAGGGGGCTTTATAACTGAGTGGACAGCGCTCTCGACTCGTAATCCTAGTGTCAAAGTTCGATCCCCCGGTGATGGCGCCAACGAAAATCAGCAGAGTTTCATTCATTCATGATGCTCCTCTTACCTAGCAGTACATAGGTACTTGGGCATTAGACACCTGTTACGGGCTGCTTCCTGGGTGTGTGTATGTGGAATTTTTTTTTTATTAGCTAGTAAAAATTGATTGATTCACAGTTGAGAGGCGGGCCGAAAGAGCAGAGCTCAACCCTCGCAAGAACAACTAGGTGAACACAACAAGATAAATACTAACTAACCAAGATCTCGTATAATCTACTACATACGCTACCACCTCCCCCAGTACCTCCCCACCTCCCCCCACTCCCTAAATCACTCTACCTAAGTCATTAAAAATATAAAACAAATCAATTAATACACAAAAAATACTAACTATAAATAAAGGAACCAAATTTTAAACATACAGCGACTCCAGCGTGGTCTAGTCGGAGGAGAACGTGTTCTCATCTGGATAGATTGCGATCGAGCCTGTCGGAACGGTTGTGTAACTGCAGGGCACAAATATTTGTGTGTGTCCCCTCCTGTAGCTGCCTCTGTTTCGACAGGTTCCCTGGATAGCTGGAATTGGCCTGGCCCTAGGAAAGTGGGGAAGGGGTGAAATCCGTTGGGCCCACGGATGGATACCTTGGATCCATAGACCTAGGGTAGGTCTAATCACCTGGGATTCGAACCCACGGTGGGAATAAGGGAGGAGATTTGGGGGAGGAGGGGACACAAATGGTTCCTGGAACCAAACCTCACATAAATCCGGACACTCACACACACACACACACACACACCCTTATCCGAACATCCACAGGGACACTCACACACACACATCCATAGACTGTGATAAGGGAGACCATCTGAGGGGACACAGATGGCCTCCTGAAACCACAGATGTAACCGGACACATAATCATCCGGACACTCACAGGGACACCCACACTCACCCGGACACTCACAGTGACTCACACACTGACACACATCCATAGACACAAACTGTGATAAGGGAGACCATCTGAGGGGACACAGATGGCCTCCTGGACCCACAGGGTCCATATCCACAGGCTCAGATCAATATTTAAATATACATATATATTTATATATGTATATATATAAATTTTTTAAAGAAAATACACACACATATATATATATATATATATATATATATATATATATATATATATAAACAATAAGTAAATACATGACGAACTAAAAATCGAATCATAACACTTATTAAATGAATGAAAATATAATAAAAAATAATAAATTGAATAAAAAAAATAAAAAAATGTCAATGACACATAAAGGAATAAAAATATTTTATTCATAATTATTATAATACAATATATATATTATAAATATATTTATATATATATATAAATATATATATATATATATATATATATATATATATATATATATATATATATATATATATATATATATATATATATATATATATGTCGTACCTATTAGCCAGAACTCACTTCTCAGCCTATTATGCAAGGCCCGATTGGCCTAATAAGCCACGTTTTCATGAATTAATGGTTTTTCAACTACCTAACCTACGTAACCTAACCTAACCTAACTTTTACGGCTACCTAACCTAACCTAACCTATACAGATAGGTTAGGTTAGGTTAGGTAGGGTTGATTAGGTTCAGTCATATATCTACGTTGATTTTAACTCCAATAAAAAAAAATTGTCCTCAAACATAATGAAATAGGTAGCATAATAATCATTTCATAAGAAAAAAATAAGAGAAAATATATTAATTAAGGAAAACTTGGCTTATTAGGCAAATCGGGCCTTGCATAGTAGGCTGAGAAGTGCGTTCTGGCTACTAGGTACGATATATATATATATATATATATATATATATATAGAGAGAGAGAGAGATTTTTTTTAAACCTAGAAAGGGTATCACCTCTAGTGCAAGTGTAGGGACCCATAGCCTTGGAGAAGAAAATAAAGAGTACTCAGAGAAGACCTTGTGGATCCTCACTGACCACCTTGATACTTTCTTCTCTTCTCTAATATATATATATATATATATATATATATATATATATATATATATATATATATATATATATATATATATATATATATATATATATATATATATATAACAATATATGGCTTGGGAACAAGATTGAATGGTCTCCAAGCCAATATGCAATTGAAAACTCCACACCCATGAAGGATTCGAACCCAGACAGCCAGGAGAGCTCTTCATCCCAAAGAGGGGGGGGAACAGGGGCAGTGGTGCAGGTGAAACAGGGATGAAGAGGGGGAACAGGGGGAGAGGTGCAGGTGGAACTGGGATGAAGAGGGGGAACAGGGGGAGAGGTGCAGGTGAAACAGGAATGAAGAGGGGGAACAGGGGGAGTGGTGCAGGTGAAACTGGGATGAAGAGGGGGAACAGGGGGAGAGGTGCAGGTGAAACTGGGATGAAGAGGGGGAACAGGGGGAGAGGTGCAGGTGAAAGAAGGATGAAGAGGGGGAACAGGGGGAGTGGTGCAGGTGAAAAAGGGATGAAGAGGGGGAACAGGTGCAGGTGAAAGAGGGATGAAGAGGGGGAACAGGGGGAGAGGTGCAGGTGAAAGAGGGATGAAGAGGGGGGAACAAGGGGAGTTGTACAGGTGAAAAAGGGATGAAATGGAGTGAAGGAGGTGCAGGAAGGGGGGCAGAGAGTGTGATGTAGGAGGGAGGGAGGACGATGGGAAGGGATGGCGGCGGGAGGGAAGACTACATGATGGGTAAGAAGGGAAGGTGAGTGAACGAAGGGAAGGACTAGCAACGGGAGGGAGGAAAAACAGAGGGAAGGGCGAGAGTGAGAAGCGGCGGAAGACATGAGAACGAAGGGATGGATCTGCGGCGAGAGGGAAGACGATGGGAAGGGCGGGATGGGAGAGGGGCGGGAGTGGGAAGGGCAAAAGGATGGAGGATGAGCAGGTTTATGAGAGGGAGGAAAAGGGATGGAGAAGGTGCCAGAACGAAAGGAGGGAGTTTGGTAGTAAAATAGGAGAGGGAGTGGGGAGGGTGTTGATAGATGGTTATGATAAATGGATAGATTAATGGAAAATTTATATAGGTAGATAGATGGATGGATACATTGATTGCTAAATATATATATTGACGGATAGACGGATGCATAGATGAGTTGATGGACGGAAAGACAGATGGCTATATGGATGGATAGAAAGATGAGTTGATGGACGGATACATGGATAGATAGATGTATATAATGATAAATGGTTGGTTTAATGGGAAGATAGATTGATGGATTGACAGATATAAGTAGATAGATAGATGGATACATTGATGGATACATTTGTGCTAGGTGAACAGTCGAATCAGGTTAAAGAATATCTTTCGATTTGCTATTGCATCAACCGGGATTCGATCGGGGACTATTAGGATTATAACCATCGAACTCTCTCCATTTAGACGCTACGCCTCCAGTTTGTGTGTGTGTGTGTGTATGTGTGTGTGTGTGTGTGTTTGTGTGTGTGTTAGTTAGAGAGAAATAGATGTAGTAGATATAAAAGAGGATAAATACATTTATTTAATAGGCGGGGTCCAAGAGCTAATAACTCGATTCTGCAGATACATATAGTAAATATAAGGATAAAACACACACACACACACACACACACACACACACACACACACACACACACACACACACTAGTTGATAATGGACTGTTTTGTGTTCGTATCCATGTGTACTATTGTCATGACCGACAGACACGGGAAGCTATATGTGTTTATGTGTACCTGTAATTAAACTGACATGTGTACGGTAATTATCTGTATGTGTCCATTTTAAAGGTACATATTAGTGAATGTTTATTTATGTAAGTTGATTGACATATGTACGTATGCGCGCGTTTAGTGTTATTGTAATTTATATGGTTAACATGTATACGTTTGAATGACATAGTTTCCCATTATTGTCACATTTTTTGTTACTGTTTCGCTGTTCACTCTCCCTCTCTGACCCCCGTCGACTAATTGTGCTCACGTGTGTTTGTTCAAGGTACGGTAACCATTGGCTTTTTACCCAATAATTTGCAACTATTTGCAAACAAACATTTCTAAAGAACATCTATGTTTCTGATAAATATTCTTTTTCCTAACATACAAGTAAATCACACAGTACCTAACCTCAGTCAGAAACACTTTTCTTACTATCTCTCACAACGTCTTTTGCATATATATCCTATCTTAATAAATTTATAATTTAAATTCATAACTGGCAACCCTCTTCCAGCGCCTTAAAGGCCACCAAACATCATTCTTTTCCATTAACCTCTCCCAAATTATCTTTTGCACCAATACACACACTAGGGGGCTTTATAACTGAGTGGACAGCGCTCTCGACTCGTAATCCTAGTGTCAAAGTTCGATCCCCCGGTGATGGCGCCAACGAAAATCAGCAGAGTTTCATTCATTCATGATGCTCCTCTTACCTAGCAGTACATAGGTACTTGGGCATTAGACACCTGTTACGGGCTGCTTCCTGGGTGTGTGTATGTGGAATTTTTTTTTTATTAGCTAGTAAAAATTGATTGATTCACAGTTGAGAGGCGGGCCGAAAGAGCAGAGCTCAACCCTCGCAAGAACAACTAGGTGAACACAACAAGATAAATACTAACTAACCAAGATCTCGTATAATCTACTACATACGCTACCACCTCCCCCAGTACCTCCCCACCTCCCCCCACTCCCTAAATCACTCTACCTAAGTCATTAAAAATATAAAACAAATCAATTAATACACAAAAAATACTAACTATAAATAAAGGAACCAAATTTTAAACATACAGCGACTCCAGCGTGGTCTAGTCGGAGGAGAACGTGTTCTCATCTGGATAGATTGCGATCGAGCCTGTCGGAACGGTTGTGTAACTGCAGGGCACAAATATTTGTGTGTGTCCCCTCCTGTAGCTGCCTCTGTTTCGACAGGTTCCCTGGATAGCTGGAATTGGCCTGGCCCTAGGAAAGTGGGGAAGGGGTGAAATCCGTTGGGCCCACGGATGGATACCTTGGATCCATAGACCTAGGGTAGGTCTAATCACCTGGGATTCGAACCCACGGTGGGAATAAGGGAGGAGATTTGGGGGAGGAGGGGACACAAATGGTTCCTGGAACCAAACCTCACATAAATCCGGACACTCACACACACACACACACACACACACACACACACACACCCTTATCCGAACATCCACAGGGACACTCACACACACACATCCATAGACTGTGATAAGGGAGACCATCTGAGGGGACACAGATGGCCTCCTGAAACCACAGATGTAACCGGACACATAATCATCCGGACACTCACAGGGACACCCACACTCACCCGGACACTCACAGTGACTCACACACTGACACACATCCATAGACACAAACTGTGATAAGGGAGACCATCTGAGGGGACACAGATGGCCTCCTGGACCCACAGGGTCCATATCCACAGGCTCAGATCAATATTTAAATATACATATATATTTATATATGTATATATATAAATTTTTTAAAGAAAATACACACACATATATATATATATATATATATATATATATATATATATATATATATATATATATATATATATATATATATATATATAAACAATAAGTAAATACATGACGAACTAAAAATCGAATCATAACACTTATTAAATGAATGAAAATATAATAAAAAATAATAAATTGAATAAAAAAAATAAAAAAATGTCAATGACACATAAAGGAATAAAAATATTTTATTCATAATTATTATAATACTATATATATATTATAAATATATTTATATATATATAAATATATATATATATATATATATATATATATATATATATATATATATATATATATATATATATATATATATATATATATATATATATATATATATATATGTCGTACCTATTAGCCAGAACTCACTTCTCAGCCTATTATGCAAGGCCCGATTGGCCTAATAAGCCACGTTTTCATGAATTAATGGTTTTTCAACTACCTAACCTACGTAACCTAACCTAACCTAACTTTTACGGCTACCTAACCTAACCTAACCTATACAGATAGGTTAGGTTAGGTTAGGTAGGGTTGATTAGGTTCAGTCATATATCTACGTTGATTTTAACTCCAATAAAAAAAAATTGTCCTCAAACATAATGAAATAGGTAGCATAATAATCATTTCATAAGAAAAAAATTAGAGAAAATATATTAATTAAGGAAAACTTGGCTTATTAGGCAAATCGGGCCTTGCATAGTAGGCTGAGAAGTGCGTTCTGGCTACTAGGTACGATATATATATATATATATATATATATATATATATATATATAGAGAGAGAGAGAGAGAGATTTTTTTTAAACCTAGAAAGGGTATCACCTCTAGTGCAAGTGTAGGGACCCATAGCCTTGGAGAAGAAAATAAAGAGTACTCAGAGAAGACCTTGTGGATCCTCACTGACCACCTTGATACTTTCTTCTCTTCTCTAATATATATATATATATATATATATATATATATATATATATATATATATATATATATATATATATATATATATATATATATATATATATATATATATATATATATATATATATATATAACAATATATGGCTTGGGAACAAGATTGAATGGTCCCCAAGCCAATATGCAATTGAAAACTCCACACCCATGAAGGATTCGAACCCAGACAGCCAGGAGAGCTCTTCATCCCAAAGAGGGGGGGGAACAGGGGCAGTGGTGCAGGTGAAACAGGGATGAAGAGGGGGAACAGGGGGAGAGGTGCAGGTGGAACTGGGATGAAGAGGGGGAACAGGGGGAGAGGTGCAGGTGAAACAGGAATGAAGAGGGGGAACAGGGGGAGTGGTGCAGGTGAAACTGGGATGAAGAGGGGGAACAGGGGGAGAGGTGCAGGTGAAACTGGGATGAAGAGGGGGAACAGGGGGAGAGGTGCAGGTGAAAGAAGGATGAAGAGGGGGAACAGGGGGAGTGGTGCAGGTGAAAAAGGGATGAAGAGGGGAACAGGGGGAGAGGTGCAGGTGAAAGAGGGATGAAGAGGGGGAACAGGGGGAGAGGTGCAGGTGAAAGAGGGATGAAGAGGGGGGAACAAGGGGAGTTGTACAGGTGAAAAAGGGATGAAATGGAGTGAAGGAGGTGCAGGAAGGGGGGCAGAGAGTGTGATGTAGGAGGGAGGGAGGACGATGGGAAGGGATGGCGGCGGGAGGGAAGACTACATGATGGGTAAGAAGGGAAGGTGAGTGAACGAAGGGAAGGACTAGCAACGGGAGGGAGGAAAAAACAGAGGGAAGGGCGAGAGTGAGAAGCGGCGGAAGACATGAGAACGAAGGGATGGATCTGCGGCGAGAGGGAAGACGATGGGAAGGGCGGGATGGGAGAGGGGCGGGAGTGGGAAGGGCAAAAGGATGGAGGATGAGCAGGTTTATGAGAGGGAGGAAAAGGGATGGAGAAGGTGCCAGAACGAAAGGAGGGAGTTTGGTAGTAAAATAGGAGAGGGAGTGGGGAGGGTGTTGATAGATGGTTATGATAAATGGATAGATTAATGGAAAATTTATATAGGTAGATAGATGGATGGATATATTGATTGCTAAATATATATATTGACGGATAGACGGATGCATAGATGAGTTGATGGACGGAAAGACAGATGGCTATATGGATGGATAGAAAGATGAGTTGATGGACGGATACATGGATAGATAGATGTATATAATGATAAATGGTTGGTTTAATGGGAAGATAGATTGATGGATTGACAGATATAAGTAGATAGATAGATGGATACATTGATGGATACATTTGTGCTAGGTGAACAGTCGAATCAGGTTAAAGAATATCTTTCGATTTGCTATTGCATCAACCGGGATTCGATCGGGGACTATTAGGATTATAACCATCGAACTCTCTCCATTTAGACGCTACGCCTCCAGTTTGTGTGTGTGTGTGTGTATGTGTGTGTGTGTGTGTGTTTGTGTGTGTGTTAGTTAGAGAGAAATAGATGTAGTAGATATAAAAGAGGATAAATACATTTATTTAATAGGCGGGGTCCAAGAGCTAATAACTCGATTCTGCAGATACATATAGTAAATATAAGGATAAAACACACACACACACACACACACACACACACACACACACACACACACACACACACACTAGTTGATAATGGACTGTTTTGTGTTCGTATCCATGTGTACTATTGTCATGACCGACAGACACGTGAAGCTATATGTGTTTATGTGTACCTGTAATTAAACTGACATGTGTACGGTAATTATCTGTATGTGTCCATTTTAAAGGTACATATTAGTGAATGTTTATTTACGTAAGTTGATTGACATATGTACGTATGCGCGCGTTTAGTGTTATTGTAATTTATATGGTTAACATGTATACGTTTGAATGACATAGTTTCCCATTATTGTCACATTTTTTGTTACTGTTTCGCTGTTCACTCTCCCTCTCTGACCCCCGTCGACTAATTGTGCTCACGTGTGTTTGTTCAAGGTACGGTAACCATTGGCTTTTTACCCAATAATTTGCAACTATTTGCAAACAAACATTTCTAAAGAACATCTATGTTTCTGATAAATATTCTTTTTCCTAACATACAAGTAAATCACACAGTACCTAACCTCAGTCAGAAACACTTTTCTTACTATCTCTCACAACGTCTTTTGCATATATATCCAATCTTAATAAATTTATAATTTAAATTCATAACTGGCAACCCTCTTCCAGCGCCTTAAAGGCCACCAAACATCATTCTTTTCCATTAACCTCTCCCAAATTATCTTTTGCACCAATACACACACTAGGGGGCTTTATAACTGAGTGGACAGCGCTCTCGACTCGTAATCCTAGTGTCAAAGTTCGATCCCCCGGTGATGGCGCCAACGAAAATCAGCAGAGTTTCATTCATTCATGATGCTCCTCTTACCTAGCAGTACATAGGTACTTGGGCATTAGACACCTGTTACGGGCTGCTTCCTGGGTGTGTGTATGTGGAATTTTTTTTTTATTAGCTAGTAAAAATTGATTGATTCACAGTTGAGAGGCGGGCCGAAAGAGCAGAGCTCAACCCTCGCAAGAACAACTAGGTGAACACAACAAGATAAATACTAACTAACCAAGATCTCGTATAATCTACTACATACGCTACCACCTCCCCCAGTACCTCCCCACCTCCCCCCACTCCCTAAATCACTCTACCTAAGTCATTAAAAATATAAAACAAATCAATTAATACACAAAAAATACTAACTATAAATAAAGGAACCAAATTTTAAACATACAGCGACTCCAGCGTGGTCTAGTCGGAGGAGAACGTGTTCTCATCTGGATAGATTGCGATCGAGCCTGTCGGAACGGTTGTGTAACTGCAGGGCACAAATATTTGTGTGTGTCCCCTCCTGTAGCTGCCTCTGTTTCGACAGGTTCCCTGGATAGCTGGAATTGGCCTGGCCCTAGGAAAGTGGGGAAGGGGTGAAATCCGTTGGGCCCACGGATGGATACCTTGGATCCATAGACCTAGGGTAGGTCTAATCACCTGGGATTCGAACCCACGGTGGGAATAAGGGAGGAGATTTGGGGGAGGAGGGGACACAAATGGTTCCTGGAACCAAACCTCACATAAATCCGGACACTCACACACACACACACACACACACACACACACACACACACACCCTTATCCGAACATCCACAGGGACTCTCACACACACACATCCATAGACTGTGATAAGGGAGACCATCTGAGGGGGACACAGATGGCCTCCTGAAACCACAGATGTAACCGGACACATAATCATCCGGACACTCACAGGGACACCCACACTCACCCGGACACTCACAGTGACTCACACACTGACACACATCCATAGACACAAACTGTGATAAGGGAGACCATCTGAGGGGACACAGATGGCCTCCTGGACCCACAGGGTCCATATCCACAGGCTCAGATCAATATTTAAATATACATATATATTTATATATGTATATATATAAATTTTTTAAATAAAATACACACACATATATATATATATATATATATATATATATATATATATATATATATATATATATATAAACAATAAGTAAATACATGACGAACTAAAAATCGAATCATAACACTTATTAAATGAATGAAAATATAATAAAAAATAATAAATTGAATAAAAAAAATAAAAAAATGTCAATGACACATAAAGGAATAAAAATATTTTATTCATAATTATTATAATACAATATATATATTATAAATATATTTATATATATATATAAATATATATATATATATATATATATATATATATATATATATATATATATATATATATATATATATATATATATATATATATATATATATATATATGTCGTACCTATTAGCCAGAACTCACTTCTCAGCCTATTATGCAAGGCCCGATTGGCCTAATAAGCCACGTTTTCATGAATTAATGGTTTTTCAACTACCTAACCTACGTAACCTAACCTAACCTAACTTTTACGGCTACCTAACCTAACCTAACCTATACAGATAGGTTAGGTTAGGTTAGGTAGGGTTGATTAGGTTCAGTCATATATCTACGTTGATTTTAACTCCAATAAAAAAAAATTGTCCTCAAACATAATGAAATAGGTAGCATAATAATCATTTCATAAGAAAAAAATTAGAGAAAATATATTAATTAAGGAAAACTTGGCTTATTAGGCAAATCGGGCCTTGCATAGTAGGCTGAGAAGTGCGTTCTGGCTACTAGGTACGATATATATATATATATATATATATATATATATATATATATATATATATATATATATATATATATATATATATATATATATATATATATATATATATATATATATATATATATATATATATATATATATATATAGAGAGAGAGAGAGAGAGAGAGAGAGAGAGAGAGATTTTTTTTAAACCTAGAAAGGGTATCACCTCTAGTGCAAGTGTAGCGACCCATAGCCTTGGAGAAGAAAATAAAGAGTACTCAGAGAAGACCTTGTGGATCCTCACTGACCACCTTGATACTTTCTTCTCTTCTCTAATATATATATATATATATATATATATATATATATATATATATATATATATATATATATATATATATATATATATAACAATATATGGCTTGGGAACAAGATTGAATGGTCTCCAAGCCAATATGCAATTGAAAACTCCACACCCATGAAGGATTCGAACCCAGACAGCCAGGAGAGCTCTTCATCCCAAAGAGGGGGGGGAACAGGGGCAGTGGTGCAGGTGAAACAGGGATGAAGAGGGGGAACAGGGGGAGAGGTGCAGGTGGAACTGGGATGAAGAGGGGGAACAGGGGAAGAGGTGCAGGTGAAACAGGAATGAAGAGGGGGAACAGGGGGAGTGGTGCAGGTGAAACTGGGATGAAGAGGGGGAACAGGGGGAGAGGTGCAGGTGAAACTGGGATGAAGAGGGGGAACAGGGGGAGAGGTGCAGGTGAAAGAAGGATGAAGAGGGGGAACAGGGGGAGTGGTGCAGGTGAAAAAGGGATGAAGAGGGGGAACAGGGGGAGAGGTGCAGGTGAAAGAGGGATGAAGAGGGGGAACAGGGGGAGAGGTGCAGGTGAAAGAGGGATGAAGAGGGGGGAACAAGGGGAGTTGTACAGGTGAAAAAGGGATGAAATGGAGTGAAGGAGGTGCAGGAAGGGGGGCAGAGAGTGTGATGTAGGAGGGAGGGAGGACGATGGGAAGGGATGGCGGCGGGAGGGAAGACTACATGATGGGTAAGAAGGGAAGGTGAGTGAACGAAGGGAAGGACTAGCAACGGGAGGGAGGAAAAACAGAGGGAAGGGCGAGAGTGAGAAGCGGCGGAAGACATGAGAACGAAGGGATGGATCTGCGGCGAGAGGGAAGACGATGGAAGGGCGGGATGGGAGAGGGGCGGGAGTGGGAAGGGCAAAAGGATGGAGGATGAGCAGGTTTATGAGAGGGAGGAAAAGGGATGGAGAAGGTGCCAGAACGAAAGGAGGGAGTTTGGTAGTAAAATAGGAGAGGGAGTGGGGAGGGTGTTGATAGATGGTTATGATAAATGGATAGATTAATGGAAAATTTATATAGGTAGATAGATGGATGGATACATTGATTGCTAAATATATATATTGACGGATAGACGGATGCATAGATGAGTTGATGGACGGAAAGACAGATGGCTATATGGATGGATAGAAAGATGAGTTGATGGACGGATACATGGATAGATAGATGTATATAATGATAAATGGTTGGTTTAATGGGAAGATAGATTGATGGATTGACAGATATAAGTAGATAGATAGATGGATACATTGATGGATACATTTGTGCTAGGTGAACAGTCGAATCAGGTTAAAGAATATCTTTCGATTTGCTATTGCATCAACCGGGATTCGATCGGGGACTATTAGGATTATAACCATCGAACTCTCTCCATTTAGACGCTACGCCTCCAGTTTGTGTGTGTGTGTGTGTATGTGTGTGTGTGTGTGTGTTTGTGTGTGTGTTAGTTAGAGAGAAATAGATGTAGTAGATATAAAAGAGGATAAATACATTTATTTAATAGGCGGGGTCCAAGAGCTAATAACTCGATTCTGCAGATACATATAGTAAATATAAGGATAAAACACACACACACACACACACACACACACACACACACACACACACACACACTAGTTGATAATGGACTGTTTTGTGTTCGTATCCATGTGTACTATTGTCATGACCGACAGACACGTGAAGCTATATGTGTTTATGTGTACCTGTAATTAAACTGACATGTGTACGGTAATTATCTGTATGTGTCCATTTTAAAGGTACATATTAGTGAATGTTTATTTATGTAAGTTGATTGACATATGTACGTATGCGCGCGTTTAGTGTTATTGTAATTTATATGGTTAACATGTATACGTTTGAATGACATAGTTTCCCATTATTGTCACATTTTTTGTTACTGTTTCGCTGTTCACTCTCCCTCTCTGACCCCCGTCGACTAATTGTGCTCACGTGTGTTTGTTCAAGGTACGGTAACCATTGGCTTTTTACCCAATAATTTGCAACTATTTGCAAACAAACATTTCTAAAGAACATCTATGTTTCTGATAAATATTCTTTTTCCTAACATACAAGTAAATCACACAGTACCTAACCTCAGTCAGAAACACTTTTCTTACTATCTCTCACAACGTCTTTTGCATATATATCCAATCTTAATAAATTTATAATTTAAATTCATAACTGGCAACCCTCTTCCAGCGCCTTAAAGGCCACCAAACATCATTCTTTTCCATTAACCTCTCCCAAATTATCTTTTGCACCAATACACACACTAGGGGGCTTTATAACTGAGTGGACAGCGCTCTCGACTCGTAATCCTAGTGTCAAAGTTCGATCCCCCGGTGATGGCGCCAACGAAAATCAGCAGAGTTTCATTCATTCATGATGCTCCTCTTACCTAGCAGTACATAGGTACTTGGGCATTAGACACCTGTTACGGGCTGCTTCCTGGGTGTGTGTATGTGGAATTTTTTTTTTATTAGCTAGTAAAAATTGATTGATTCACAGTTGAGAGGCGGCCGAAAGAGCAGAGCTCAACCCTCGCAAGAACAACTAGGTGAACACAACAAGATAAATACTAACTAACCAAGATCTCGTATAATCTACTACATACGCTACCACCTCCCCCAGTACCTCCCCACCTCCCCCCACTCCCTAAATCACTCTACCTAAGTCATTAAAAATATAAAACAAATCAATTAATACACAAAAAATACTAACTATAAATAAAGGAACCAAATTTTAAACATACAGCGACTCCAGCGTGGTCTAGTCGGAGGAGAACGTGTTCTCATCTGGATAGATTGCGATCGAGCCTGTCGGAACGGTTTGTGTAACTGCAGGGCACAAATATTTGTGTGTGTCCCCTCCTGTAGCTGCCTCTGTTTCGACAGGTTCCCTGGATAGCTGGAATTGGCCTGGCCCTAGGAAAGTGGGGAAGGGGTGAAATCCGTTGGGCCCACGGATGGATACCTTGGATCCATAGACCTAGGGTAGGTCTAATCACCTGGGATTCGAACCCACGGTGGGAATAAGGGAGGAGATTTGGGGGAGGAGGGGACACAAATGGTTCCTGGAACCAAACCTCACATAAATCCGGACACTCACACACACACACACACACACACACACACACACACACACACCCTTATCCGAACATCCACAGGGACTCTCACACACACACATCCATAGACTGTGATAAGGGAGACCATCTGAGGGGACACAGATGGCCTCCTGAAACCACAGATGTAACCGGACACATAATCATCCGGACACTCACAGGGACACCCACACTCACCCGGACACTCACAGTGACTCACACACTGACACACATCCATAGACACAAACTGTGATAAGGGAGACCATCTGAGGGGACACAGATGGCCTCCTGGACCCACAGGGTCCATATCCACAGGCTCAGATCAATATTTAAATATACATATATATTTATATATGTATATATATAAATTTTTTAAATAAAATACACACACATATATATATTATATATATATATATATATATATATATATATATATATTATATATATAAACAATAAGTAAATACATGACGAACTAAAAATCGAATCATAACACTTATTAAATGAATGAAAATATAATAAAAAATAATAAATTGAATAAAAAAAATAAAAAAATGTCAATGACACATAAAGGAATAAAAATATTTTATTCATAATTATTATAATACAATATATATATTATAAATATATTTATATATATATATAAATATATATATATATATATATATATATATATATATATATATATATATATATATATATATATATATATATATATATATATATATATATATATATGTCGTACCTATTAGCCAGAACTCACTTCTCAGCCTATTATGCAAGGCCCGATTGGCCTAATAAGCCACGTTTTCATGAATTAATGGTTTTTCAACTACCTAACCTACGTAACCTAACCTAACCTAACTTTTACGGCTACCTAACCTAACCTAACCTATACAGATAGGTTAGGTTAGGTTAGGTAGGGTTGATTAGGTTCAGTCATATATCTACGTTGATTTTAACTCCAATAAAAAAAAATTGTCCTCAAACATAATGAAATAGGTAGCATAATAATCATTTCATAAGAAAAAAATTAGAGAAAATATATTAATTAAGGAAAACTTGGCTTATTAGGCAAATCGGGCCTTGCATAGTAGGCTGAGAAGTGCGTTCTGGCTACTAGGTACGATATATATATATATATATATATATATATATATATATATATATATATATATATATATATATATATATATATATATATATATATATATATATATATATATATATATATATATATATATATATATATATATATATATATATATAGAGAGAGAGAGAGAGAGAGAGAGAGAGAGAGAGATTTTTTTTAAACCTAGAAAGGGTATCACCTCTAGTGCAAGTGTAGCGACCCATAGCCTTGGAGAAGAAAATAAAGAGTACTCAGAGAAGACCTTGTGGATCCTCACTGACCACCTTGATACTTTCTTCTCTTCTCTAATATATATATATATATATATATATATATATATATATAATATATATATATATATACTATATATATATATATATATATATATATATAACAATATATGGCTTGGGAACAAGATTGAATGGTCTCCAAGCCAATATGCAATTGAAAACTCCACACCCATGAAGGATTCGAAACCCAGACAGCCAGGAGAGCTCTTCATCCCAAAGAGGGGGGGGAACAGGGGCAGTGGTGCAGGTGAAACAGGGATGAAGAGGGGGAAACAGGGGGAGAGGTGCAGGTGGAACTGGGATGAAGAGGGGGAACAGGGGAAGAGGTGCAGGTGAAACAGGAATGAAGAGGGGGAACAGGGGGAGTGGTGCAGGTGAAACTGGGATGAAGAGGGGGAACAGGGGGAGAGGTGCAGGTGAAACTGGGATGAAGAGGGGGAACAGGGGGAGAGGTGCAGGTGAAAGAAGGATGAAGAGGGGGAACAGGGGGAGTGGTGCAGGTGAAAAAGGGATGAAGAGGGGGAACAGGGGGAGAGGTGCAGGTGAAAGAGGGATGAAGAGGGGGAACAGGGGGAGAGGTGCAGGTGAAAGAGGATGAAGAGGGGGGAACAAGGGGAGTTGTACAGGTGAAAAAGGGATGAAATGGAGGTGAAGGAGGTGCAGGAAGGGGGGCAGAGAGTGTGATGTAGGAGGGAGGGAGGACGATGGGAAGGGATGGCGGCGGGAGGGAAGACTACATGATGGGTAAGAAGGGAAGGTGACGTGAACGAAGGGAAGGACTAGCAACGGGAGGGAGGAAAAACAGAGGGAAGGGCGAGAGTGAGAAGCGGCGGAAGACATGAGAACGAAGGGATGGATCTGCGGCGAGAGGGAAGACGATGGGAAGGGCGGGATGGGAGAGGGGCGGGAGTGGGAAGGGCAAAAGGATGGAGGATGAGCAGGTTTATGAGAGGGAGGAAAAGGGATGGAGAAGGTGCCAGAACGAAAGGAGGGAGTTTGGTAGTAAAATAGGAGAGGGAGTGGGGAGGGTGTTGATAGATGGTTATGATAAATGGATAGATTAATGGAAAATTTATATAGGTAGATAGATGGATGGATACATTGATTGCTAAATATATATATTGACGGATAGACGGATGCATAGATGAGTTGATGGACGGAAAGACAGATGGCTATATGGATGGATAGAAAGATGAGTTGATGGACGGATACATGGATAGATAGATGTATATAATGATAAATGGTTGGTTTAATGGGAAGATAGATTGATGGATTGACAGATATAAGTAGATAGATAGATGGATACATTGATGGATACATTTGTGCTAGGTGAACAGTCGAATCAGGTTAAAGAATATCTTTCGATTTGCTATTGCATCAACCGGGATTCGATCGGGGACTATTAGGATTATAACCATCGAACTCTCTCCATTTAGACGCTACGCCTCCAGTTTGTGTGTGTGTGTGTGTATGTGTGTGTGTGTGTGTGTTTGTGTGTGTGTTAGTTAGAGAGAAATAGATGTAGTAGATATAAAAGAGGATAAATACATTTATTTAATAGGCGGGGTCCAAGAGCTAATAACTCGATTCTGCAGATACATATAGTAAATATAAGGATAAAACACACACACACACACACACACACACACACACACACACACACACACACACTAGTTGATAATGGACTGTTTTGTGTTCGTATCCATGTGTACTATTGTCATGACCGACAGACACGTGAAGCTATATGTGTTTATGTGTACCTGTAATTAAACTGACATGTGTACGGTAATTATCTGTATGTGTCCATTTTAAAGGTACATATTAGTGAATGTTTATTTATGTAAGTTGATTGACATATGTACGTATGCGCGCGTTTAGTGTTATTGTAATTTATATGGTTAACATGTATACGTTTGAATGACATAGTTTTCCCATTATTGTCACATTTTTTGTTACTGTTTCGCTGTTCACTCTCCCTCTCTGACCCCCGTCGACTAATTGTGCTCACGTGTGTTTGTTCAAGGTACGGTAACCATTGGCTTTTTACCCAATAATTTGCAACTATTTGCAAACAAACATTTCTAAAGAACATCTATGTTTCTGATAAATATTCTTTTTCCTAACATACAAGTAAATCACACAGTACCTAACCTCAGTCAGAAACACTTTTCTTACTATCTCTCACAACGTCTTTTGCATATATATCCTATCTTAATAAATTTATAATTTAAATTCATAACTGGCAACCCTCTTCCAGCGCCTTAAA